>NW_028239220.1:0-79510 GCF_036417535.1 Chlamydotis macqueenii
TGGGGCAGGACGCCACTTTGGGGGCAGGACGGCATTTTGGGGGGGCAGAAGGCCTAGCTGGGGGGCGGGAGGCCATTTTGTGGGGCAAGGAGGCCATTTTGGGGGTCGCCCCACCCACGGCGAGGGAGGACCCGAGACACCCAATCGCGGCGAGGGACGACCCGAGACACCCAATGGCGGCGAGGGAAGACCTCCGGTGTCCAATGGCGGCAAGGTGAGACCCGAGTGAGCTCCGCCCCCCACCCCCCCAGCTTATGGGCGGGGCCACGTTGGGTTGGCCAACCTGGTTGAGCTCTCAAGACCCGCGATGGCCCCGCCCACGGCGGCCATCTTGGGACAGAACGCTGGGCAGAGATGAGAGGCGGGAAGGGGCCCAGGGGAGTTTTACTCGTGGCCCATGCCGCGCTGGCAAAGCAGCGCCGTCCCCTCCTCTTCCTCGGAGGAAGGGGGTGGGCGGGGCTTCCTCCCGGCACGGGGCCGTCCGCGGGGGCTCAGCCCTCGTCGCTGCCGGAGACGCTGGCCATGGCGTAGGCGCCGGCGTCGTCCTTGTCGTGCAGCCCCTTCCAGTGAACGCCGCCTGGCCGGGGGAGGGGGGCGGGGCCTAGGCGGGGGGTGCAGCCGCGATGGCCCCGCCCCCTCAGTGAAAAACCGGGTGGCCCCGCCCCCTTCCCGGTTTTATATCGCTCGGTAGCGGTTTGATATCGCCCTCCACTCACCTCTCCGCCTCCGGAACAGGCAGGCGGCCAATAGGAGCCCGAGGAGCAGCGCGGCGCCACCGCCGGCGGCGCAACCGGCAGCCAACGGGACGAGCCGAGGCCGGGCTGGTCGAGGGGAAGCGCCGAGAAAAAAAGAAAATTCGGGAAAAAACAAAAAAAAACAAACCCCGATCGGCAAGTGACATGCTGCGCCCCGCGCGTCCCTGTCCGCCCCTCCTGCTGCCCCCGTACCTCGGGAGACGCCATCTTGCCCCGCCCCGCTTCCCAAAAAATCTGTTTTCCCCCGTTTTGAGGGGAAAAACAGAGGGAGGTGCCCTATTGCCCCCGCCCCGCTTCCCAAAAAATCCGTTTTTTTCCCGGAAAAACCCATATTTCCCCCCGTTTTGAGGGGAAAAACCCAGAGAGGCGCCGTGTTGCCCCGCCCCGCTTCCCCGAAAACCCGTTCTTGCACCGTTTCGAGGGGAGAAACGCCGCGTCGCCCCGCCCCGCTTCCCAAAAAATCCGCTTTTCCCCCGTTTTGAGGAGAAAACCGGCTTTTTGGGGGGGCGTTTTGGCGGGCGGGGGGCCCCTCACCTTGCGTGACGACCGTCAGGGCCCGGCTGACCGGCGACGGGATCCAGCTGTCGCCCACCTTCTCCTCGTAGCGGCAGGTGAAGCGGCCGCCGGCGCGGCTCCCGTTGGCCGCCGGGACGCTGAAGAGGGCGCGGTCGCCGGCGCCCGTCTCGGCGAATTGTTCGGCGCCGTCTCTGTAGAAAACGAACCTGCGCGGGGCCCTGGGGCCGGCGGCGGCGGCGCAGGTGAGGAGCAGGGGGGAGCCCTCCGGCACTTCGCCGGACGGGGGGTCCGAGAGCAGCGCGGGCGGGGGTGGGAGGTCTGGGGAGAGCGGAAATTCAGCGTCAGAAACTGGGGAAATTTGCCACGGAAAGGCGAAATTTACCACGGAAAGGCGAAATTTGCCACGAAAGGGGAAATCTGGTGCCACAAAAAGGGGAAATCGGCGACGAAAAGATGAAATTTGCGTCGGGATAAGGCGGCGTTGGTCAGGAAAGGTGAAATCTCCCGAAAAAGCGAAATTTATTGTGACAAAAAGATGGAATTTGTCGTCACAAAGATGGAATTTGTCAGGACGAGAAGATGGAATTTGTCGTCGCGGAAAGATGAAATTTTTTTCACGAGAAGGTGAAATTTGACATCAAGAAAAGATGAAATTTGTCACCACGAGGAGATGAAATTCCTTGTCACGAAGAGAAGAAATTCATTGTTAGGAGGAGAAACCCAGGAGAAGATGAAATTCGTCACGGGAGAAGATGAAAACCAGGAGAAGATGAAAGTCATCACCACGAGAAGATGAAACTCAAGAGAAGATGGAGCTCATCGCCGTGGAACAGTGGAATTCGTCTTCACGGGATGAAGCTCGTGGGCGTGGCAAGGTGGAACTCGTCGTCGCGAGAGCACAAAACGCGCGAGAACGTGAAGCTCGTCGCGAGGAGATGGAAATTTATCAGGGCGAGATCCAGCTCACAAAGACGCGGAACTCCTCGTCACGAGAAGATGAAATTCGTCCTCGTCGGAAGGTGAAACTCATCGTCATGACACGGAATTTGTTGTCGCGAGAAGGTGAAACCCAGGAGAAGATGAGATTCACCATCAGGAGAAGGTGAAACTCGAGAGAAGGTGAAACCCAAGAGAAGATGAAACCCAAGAGAAGAGAAACCCAAGAGAAGATGAAACCCAGGAGAAGATGAAATTCATCGTGATGAGAAGGTGAAACCCAAGAGAAGATGAAACCCAGGAGAAGATGAAACTCAAGAGAAGATGAAATTCACCATCAGGACAAGGTGAAACCCAGGAGAAGATGAAACCCAGGAGAAGATGAAACTCAAGAGAAGATGAAACTCAAGAGAAGATGAAACTCAAGAGAAATGGAATTCACCATCAGGAGAAGAAGAAACCCAAGAGAAGACGAAACTCATCATCACGGGAAGGTGAAATTCGCGGGCGTGAGACGAAACCCGTCGTCACGTGAAGACGGAAGCCGCCGTCATCGGCCTCCCGGCCTCGTCTCCGCCTCCTCCCGGTGCCCCCACCGCTCCCGGCGCCTCTCGCGGAACCCAGCGCCGCGCCGTCCCCAGATCGGAATTCCCCGAATTCAAGAAACGCCCCCCCCACCCCCCGCGGCGGGCGGCGCGGGCGGGACCTACCCTTCACCGTCACCTCCACGCCGGGGCTGCGGGGCGCCGGCACCCAGGTCCCGCCCACGTCTTCCTCCGTCCCGCAGCTGAACTCGCCTCCGAAACCCCGGGGGGCGCGGGGGAAGAGCAGGAGGGCGCTCGCCCCCTCGGTTCGGCTGCGGGACCCCCCCTGCCCCGCCCGCAGCTCCGCCCCGTCCCTGTAGAAGCGGAACCTGAGGGCGAAGTCGGCGCGGGCGGCGGCGCAGGTGAGGCGCAGCGGGTAGGCCTCGCTCACCACCCCGCCGGGGGGGTCCACGGCCAGGCGGGGCGCTGCCGCCGCTTCTGCGGGGAGAAAATCCGCTGGGGTCCCGGCCCGTTTCGGGGGGATTTTTTTCTCCCCCCAAAAAAAAAACAACCGCCCCCGCCCCTACCTTTGACGAGGACCCGGAGGGCGCGGCTGCGGTGCGACGGGATCCAGCGCCCCTCCGTTTCCTCCTCGTAGCCGCAGCTGACGTTGCCGGCGTGACGGCGGCTGACCGCCGCCACCCGCAGCCGCTCCGCCGCCTGGGCCGCGCCCAGCTCCTCCCGCTCCCCGTAAAACCGGAACCTGCGCTCCGCCCGCCCGCCGGCGCCGAGCACAGCAGCACCAGCGGCTGCCCTTCCACCGTGACCCCGCTCGGGGGCGTCAGCGCCAGCGTGGGCGCGGGAGGGTGGTCTGAAAAGCGGGACCCCCACCCCCCCCGCCGCCGAGATTTGGTTCGTTAATTTATTTTTTTTTTAACATTTTTAAAGCAGGGGCGTGGCGGCGGAATGTGGAATTTGAGGAGAAAGATTCCGCGTTTCGGGGGCTTGGGGGGGGATTTTGGAGAAAAGGGGAGGAGCCAACGGGGGCGAGGCCCCGCCTACCTCGCACGCTGAGGCTGACGTAGGCGCTCTCCCGCGAGCGCACGCGCTGCCGGTACCGGTCGACCACGGCGTAGGTGCAGGCGTGCTCCCCGCCGTCCCGCGGGCCCGTGACGTTGAAGCGGTACGTGGCCGTCCGCCGCGCCGTCCGCACCTCCGCCGCCCACCCGCTCGTCCCCGAAAACTGGAAGCCAACGATCCTCTGGGCCGAGGCCGGCGCCGCGCACCGGATGGCCACGGCGTCGCCGATGAGGTACTCCGTCTTCTCCGGCGTCACCGTGATGTCGGGGGGAGGGGGAGGAGGAGGAGGAAGGGCTGCGGGGTTTCCTAAAAATGGGGATTTTGGAGGCTGGAGGGGACCAGGTTGGGGAGAAACCGCCCGATTTTCCTAAAAATGGGGATTTTGGGGGGTGGGGGAGGTGGGGGAGCACAGGAGGAGGAGAAACCGCCCAGATTTCCTCAAAATCGCCATTTTGGTGAAGGGAGAGAGAAGGTTGGGGAGAAACCACCCGATTTTCCTAAAATTGGGGATTTTGGAGGCTGGAGGGGACCAGGTTGGGGAGAAACCACCCGATTTTCCTAAAAATGGGATTTTGGGGGCTGGAGGGGACCAGGTTGAGGAGAAACCACCCGATTTTCTAAAATGGGGATTTTGGGGGACGGAGGGGACCAGGTTGGGGAGAAACCACCCGATTTTCCTAAAAATGGGGATTTTGGAGGCTGGAGGGGACCAGGTTGGGGAGAAACCGCCCGATTTTCCTAAAAATGGGGATTTTGGGGGGTGGGGGAGGTGGGGGAGCACCAGGAGGAGGAGAAACCGCTCAGATTTCCTCAAAATCGCCATTTTGGTGAAGGGAGAGAAGAAGGTTGGGGAGAAACCACCCGATTTTCCTAAAAATGGGGATTTTGGAGGCTGGAGGGGACCAGGTTGGGGAGAAACCGCCTGATTCTCCTAAAAATGGGGATTTTGGGGGCTGGAGGGGACCAGGTTGAGGAGAAACCACCCGATTTTCCTAAAAATGGGGATTTTGGGGGACGGAGGGGACCAGGTTGGGGAGAAACCACCCGATTTTCCTAAAAATGGGGATTTTGGGGGCTGGAGGGGACCAGGTTGAGGAGAAACCGCCTGATTCTCCTAAAAATGGGGATTTTGGGGGCTGGAGGGGACCAGGTTGGGGAGAAACCACCCGATTTTCCTAAAAATGGGGATTTTGGGTGGCGGGGGAGACGGAGAGGGGACGGTGGGGGAGGAACCGCGGGTGCCGTGGCGCCGGCGGGGGGGCGCGAGGTGCCCCGCCCGTTACCTGCGGGAGACGCCGGCCGGAGCAGCATCTGCAGAGAGGCTGCAAGAGAAGGAGCAGAGGGTGAGGGGGGGCGCGGGGAGGGAAGGGAGGGAGGAGGAAAAGGAAACGGGAAAGGGAAAAGACGGAGGAGGCATGGAAAGAAAAAGGGAAAACGGGAAAGGCGAGGCGAGAGGAAAAATGAAAAGAAGGAACGGAAAGAAAAAGGAAAAAAGGAAAAGGGAGCGGAGAAAGGAGAAGAAAAAGGAAACAGGAAAAGGACAAAAGCGAAAGGAAAAATTAAAAAGGAAAAAGGAGAAGGAAAAGGAGAAATGAAAGCAAAAGGACAAATGAAAAAGGAAAAAGGAAAAAGGAGCTGGAAAAAAAATGGAAGGCCGAATGCCAGGAAAAAAAGGAGAAATGAAACGGAAAAGGAAAAATTAGAAAGGGAAAGTGAAAGAGAAAGAAAAGAAAAAGGAAAAATGGAACGGAAACGACGGAAAGAAAAAGAGAAGGAAAAGGAAACTGAAGAAACAACAGAGAGGAGAAAGGAAGAGCGAAAAATGAAGAAAGGAGAAGAAAAAGGGGAAAAGGGAAAGAGAAAGGAAAAGTGAGAAAGGAAAGTGGGAAACGGGAGAAGGGAAAGGAGGGAAGGAGAAAGGAAAACGGGGAAAGGTGACGGAAAAAAGAGGTGAAACGGCTGAAAAGAGAAAAAAAAGGAATGGAAAAAGAAAATGGAGAGAAATGGCACCGGCGGCCGAGCGGAGGGGGCGGCGCCCGACGGGGGCGGCGAAACTGGGGGGAGTGGAGAGAAACTGGGGAAAAGGGAAGGAAGTGGGGGAAAAGTGAAGGAAGTGGGGGAAGTGAAGGAATTTTGGGGGAAAAGTGAAGGAAGTGGGGGAAAAGTGAAGGAATTTGGGGGAAAAGTGAAGGAACTGGGGAAGACAGTGAAGAAATTGGGGAAAACCAGAAGAAACTGGGAGGAAAAGTGAAGAAATTGGGGAAAAGGTGGAGAAATGGGGGGGAAAAGTGAAGAGATGGGGAGGGAAAAGTGAATATTTAGGGGAAAAAAGAAGATACGGGGAAAAAAAACACGCAGGAAAAAGGGAGGAGGACGGGAATTGGCCAAAGGGGTGCGGAAACGGGTGGAAAACCGAAGGGATGGGGAAAAAAGGCTGGGATGTGGGGAGAGGAGGAGGAGGAGGGGAGGAAGGCTCACCGAGCAGAGGGACCAGGCGAAGGGAGCCCATCGTGGGTGGCGTCCTCCTCCTTCTGCCCCGACGGGAACATCTCCTTCCCCTTCGCTCCGGCCCGGCGGCGCCTCCGTCACGTGAGGCCGGTTGCTACGGAACGGCAGAAAAAAAAATTAGAAAAAAGAGGAAAAAAAAATTAGAAAAAAAAAAGAGGAAAAAAAAAAAGCTGCAGAACGACAAAAAAAATATGAATAACAAAATGATTGCGACATCTCCTCCACGCCCAGGATCGGGCCGGGCGGCTCCGGGGCTGCTTGCGGCTTCCCTGCCGTGGGGTTCGGCTGGAAAATCGGGCACGGGAGATCGTTTTTTTTTGGGGGGGGGAAAACCCCAAAACCTCCAGGCAAAGGCGGTGGAAGGGGAAGGCGCGGTTGGCCAACTCAACCGGAGCCGGTGGGTTGTCCCCGTCCCGGGGGAAGACGCAGGAGGCGGCGCCCGTCCACGGGTTTTGGTCGGCTGCTTGTTTTTGAGGCGCTAACCCCAAATTCGGTGGATTTATTTTTTTTCTGCAGGAGCGAGAAAAAGGGCAAGAGCGGGCCATCGGGGGCCAGAAGCACGAGTTTTACTTCCCGATTCTCGAGGAACCTCGTCCCGGAGCTGGAATTTCCCTTTCGCAAGCCAACGCCGTGTCCGGTTCTTCTCTTTTTTTTCTGGCGAAACGGTGACTCGTTGTTTTCAGCGCGGAGCCGGCCCCCTCCGGCGTATTTTTCATTGCTTTTTCTAAGAAAAATCATTGAAATCTGGTCGGCGGCTTGGAAACGGGAAGCCGTGCCGGAGCCGAAGGTGGGGCGGGGGGGGCGAGTCATCGCCAGCCGCGTTCCCGAATTCCCGGTGACGCAGGAGGGTTGGGGAGCACCTCAGGGCTCTGGGTGCGACGTGCTTGTCGGCACCGGTGGCTTCCGAGGAGCAAAGCCCCATTTTGAGGGCCCAAATCTGCAATTTTAGGACCAAAAATCTTCATTTTCAGGACCCCAGTCTGGCTTTCGTTACCCATAGCCACTTTTTAGGGCCCACTGTTTCATTTTTTGCGGCCCAAACCCTCGTTTTTAGAGCAGAAAATGTTTTTTTCAGTCTTCAAAGCAACATTTATCGCATCAAAACCTTCATTTTTGGGGGGCCAACCCCCTCTTTCCAGGCCCGAAGCCTCAGTTTCAGCTCCCCAAGCCTGCTTTTCAGGGGCCAAAGCTTTGGTTTCAGGGTTGAAAACCTCACTTTTGTGGCCCAAACCCTCATTTTTAGCTTCTAAACTCTTCTTTTTAGGATTCAGCGTGCAGTTTTGAGGGCCCAAAGCCTCTTTCTGAGCCCCCAAAGCCCCATTTTTAGGGTGCAAAGCCTTCATTTTTGTCAGCAAAGCATCAATTTAAGGCACAAACCCCTAATTTCCCGGTTCAAATCCTACTTTTAAATCCCGACGCCCCATTTTGAGGGTCAAAAGCCCCATTTTGAGGACCGAAATCTTCATTTTGAGGACCAAAATCTTCATTTTCAGGATCCCAACCGGGCTTTTATTACCCACAGCCTTTTTTTTTAGGGCCCGCGGTTTCATTTTCATGGCCTAAACCCTCATTTTTTGGGGCAGAAAATATCTTTTTAAACTCCAAAGCTACATTTAGAGTGTCAGAACGCTCATTTTTTTACTTCCCAGAGTCTTAGGCCTTCCAAAGCCTCATTTTTGTGGCCCGAACACTCAGGTTTAGTTTGCGAAGTCTCCTTTTTAGAGTCCAGAGCCACATTTTTAGGCTTAAAAGTGGTGTTTTTAGGAGCCAGCCCGTTCTTTTGAGGGTCCAAGCGGCATCTTGAGCGTTGAAACGCTCATTTTTTTGGGCCAAACCCTTCTTTTCGGCCTCTGCTGCTGAGCTGGGCTGGGTTCCTGGCCCAAAAGCGAGCCTCTGGACCCTATAAATCGGGCTTTGGACACTCAATATGAGGCTTTGGACCTGCAAAATAAGACTTCACGCATTAAACGGGACGCTCTGGGCCCTTAAGGTGAATCTTTGAAACTTAAAAGTAGGCTTTGGAACTCACACGTGAGGTCCTGGACCCGAAAATTGAGAGTTTGCATTTGGTTAATGAAACACTGGAAAGTCTGAAAGCCGAACCTTCCGTCGCCGCGTCTGCCTTTCACCGCCGCCACGCACCCCACCGCGCTGCGCCGGCGCCGGCTCGGGGTGGCGAGCCTTTTCGCCGGCGCCGACGGCTCCGGTTTATCCCCCGTTACCACAGCGGGAGGAAGAGGGGGATGAGCGTCCGTCCGGCTTGAAGGACGCACGGCTGCAAGAGACGCCAAGATTCGCCTGAAGCGTCGCTGGGAAATTCGTCAACTCCTTCGCCTGTGCCGCATCGGGACCTGCCAGCGTCCAACCTGTTCATTCCGAAGGTCCCACAGAACCGTATGGGAAATTTATCCATCGGTTGCACGCCGCAGTTGTGGCTCACCCTGATCTGGGTGATGGCATGAAAGGAAAGTTCTGAGATATGCTAATGAAAAAAAAGACAAAAAAACTAAGAGAGCTCTTAGTGTGCTGCCAAAAGGATCTAGTGCTGTAGGTGCAGCCGTTAAACCGTTGATATCAATAAAGCGGCGCGTGATTAACTGTCTGTAACCCCCATTCCCTCTTCCCCCCCCCCCGCCCCCCATCCCTGTCCCGCTAAGGGGGCAGGGGAGGGAGGTGGAGATGGTGTTAAGCCTGGGAAGAGGGAGGGGTGGGGGGAGGTTGTCTTGTTCCCTTTTTCCTTATCCTGCTTTGGTTTTAGTGATGGTCTGTTTTGCCTGTAGCGGTGGCTTTAAGGATCCCTCCCTATTCTTGTCTTAAACCTCAGGTTTTAGTTTTCTTTCCTCTTATATGTCTGGGCCACAGCCGCCGCCAGGCGCCCCCACCCCCCCGCCCCTGACATGGTTAACAGATACTCCTGTCTGAGTCGAGCTTTGTATAAGTGGAAGGACCGTTCCCTCTTATAACATGGGGGAAGGGATACGCTTATGTCTTTACAGGAGCAGTAAACAAGTGGATCCCTGTCTGTATCATCTGCGGGTATTTCAGAACATGTTTGGTTGACCTGCCAGATACCGGTAGGACGGCAACTCTGTGTAAAACAGCAGCAACCACAAGTGCTGAGTGCTAAAACTACAAAAGATGGAACTTTTTGGGATCAGTAAAGATGGACTTCTATTTCTTTTTAACTATTCAAGAGCTAATGTTTCTAGAGGGGTAATGATTGTAAATGCTTTACGATCTATGCATTGCAACGACACAGCATGGCGTAATCATGCAAAAAGGAGTACAAAACCAGCAACAAAGTGATGGTTTTGATATATTCAGACATCTTTTGGTGACTTGATAAAAGCTTGTTACTAATAGCTGTAGGATGCTTATTCATTCCTTTTATATATGTATTTTGATCTATAATTCTGTGTCTTAAAATGTGTGCAAACTTTAATAGATAAAGCGTTGAAACAAGCCTCTTCTCCTAAACAAAGAAGGGGGAGATGTGGTATTTCGCTGAGCCAGTATGGTATCAGTGAAAGCACACTGACCTTGGGGGAGGAATGCAATCATGCTCTCAGGAAGAAAGCCATGGAATGAGAAGGGAAGCTTTAGGATACAAAACATTGTTAGCAGAATTTATGGTCAGGAGGACCAAGAAGGGCCATAGGAGGACCATGTTATTTTGGAAAATTGATGATGTTTGCTCCATGACGGAATCATACGCGAGCAAGAAGATCGCTAGAAGTATTGACTCCCCATTGTGACGGCAATTTAACCCTGTTGGGTCCAGCATTATCTTTATTTGTTCCTTGGGCAGCAACTGCAAAAACTTCAGCTAACTTAAATAAATTAGCTTCTTGTGTTGGGTACCTGGAGAACCAGGGGCACTTAGTGAACAATCCAGACTGAACGGAATTGTTGTGTTTGTGAGCAGCAGGCCTCAAGGACATCACTGAAGCCGCTTGTGAGAAAGCAATGAAGCCGCCTGTAAGAAAGTACTGAAGCCACCTGTGAGAAAATAATGAGGCCGCCTGTGAGAAAGTAATGAAGCTTCCTGTGAGAAAGTAAACGAAGCAACCTTGAGAAGAAGGAAAACAGCTGGCATACGCGACTGGGGGCTGAACATGAAGCAGGGTGCAGGTGGAGAGAGCCGTGCGTGTGAACATAGAGACTTAACGAATCATATTTTAGCTAGGAGCGCGTGCATGATATAGTTAGCCAATTAGTAGAGAGCTTGCGCGTGATATGGAATTAGAAGGGCTATATTAACCGGGATGTATCAACAATAAATTGGCATTTGCTTGATCATATTGGTCGCGTGCAGTGCCCGTGACTTTTGCGTCAACAGGGCACCTCACAGAAGAACTGGTCCACAGCATTGCCCTGGCAGAGTGGTATGCCAAATGTACCGGCCGTGTGCAGGACAGCAGTAAGAAACACACCACCCCAAGCAGCTGCTGCCATGTGGACACAAGCTCTGCTGCCCAGGAGGGTCCCGCAGTGCAGGGGTTTGCAGATGGCAACATAGCGGTCGTAGGCCATGACGGTGAGAAGATAGTACTCTGCTACAACGAAAAAGAGAAACCAGAAGACTTGAGCAGCACATCCAGAGAAAGAGATGGCTCTGGTGTCCCAGAGGGAATTGGCCATGGCTTTGGGTAGAGTGGTTGAGATGCAACCAAAGTCAATGATGGAGAGGTTGAGGAGGAAGAAGTACATGGGGGTGTGGAGGCGGTGGTCGCAGGCTATGGCAGTGACGATGAGGCCGTTTCCCAGGAGGGCAGCCAGGCAGATGCCCAGGAAGAGCCAGAAGTGCAAGAGCTGCAGCTCCCGCGTGTCTGCGAATGCCAGGAGCAGGAACTCGGTCAGGCCGCTGGTGTTGGACAGTTGTTGCCTCCGTGCACGGCGTCCTGTCATGAGAGGAAGAATCAATAAAGAGTTAGGGGAGACTCCTCTGACAAAAGTCAGTCTTTCTCCTTGACCCTCACCCTGCTACACACAACCCCCCATGCCCTTGCACCCGTTCCTTTTCCAGCCGACCTTCCTTCACCACTGTGCCTGGAGCTCTGGTTGGTGCTCCTGAGTGTGCCCTGAGGAGAAGGCCTCTGCACACTGGCTGCTGAGGAGCCAGCACTGCTCTGCAGCAGTGGGTTCATGGAAATGGTGGGGGACAAAGTCCGGTCCTGCTGTTCAGAACAAACTGCTCCTAGCTCAGAAGAGCTTTTCACCATCTGCACTCCCAGAGTTAAAGAAATTGAGGTGGCAGAAGGCAGTTTGAGAGGTCTGGGGTTCTTAAAGCTCCCCCATCTCACCTGGAGAGTGTCCGTGGATCTCAGACGGCATTTCTGCTGCCCTCAGGGAGAACAGAGCCAGTCCTGTGAGGCCAGAGGATTGCCGGTGGCTTAGTGCAGAGGGAGGGGAGCTGGTCTGTGCCTCCGACTTGTTCCTAGCTGCCCTGGGCTTGTTCTTCATGAGGTGGAGGGTGATCACACCCATGCGTTACCCTGAAAAACAACCAGACACTGCTGAGAGCAGAAGGATGCTGTGCTGACCACTGAACGTCTCACCCCTTCTCAAGGTCTCAGCACCCCACTTCCAGCCAAGGACACACAGGGCTCATTTCACCAACCCCACAGCGCTTCTCCATGGGGCTTCCAGATAACAAATTGTGCAAGGGGACAGCTTCACATTCTGGAGGGCGTGTCATAGCTTGGGAGGACACCTCAAGGACATGGCCAAATGTCTGAAGTATATCATCTGATTCAGGGGAAACCAGCTGCCTCTCCAGCCCCACAGACTGCACTGCCCAGAGCCCCACAGCTGAGAGGAAAGCTGGGACACTTGTTCCCATGGACACGGCTGCATGGAAGGACCCACAAGATCCGGGTGGGACCCTGCAGCTGAAACTGCACCTCCCCAGCGAGCCTGGCAGCAAGAACAAAATAACAGCAGCAATAACAGAGACAAGTGGAGAGAGAAGCAAACACAGAGCGAGGGTCTGGCTGCCAGCAGGCAGGGCAGAGGCAGGCGGGCACTCAGGACAGCGTCCCCCTCCCCCGGCTGTGCGTGCCCCCTCCCCGACACCACCATCGCCGGGCAGCTGCTCTCAGCCCCTGTGCTCTGCAGAGGGACATGGACACGTGGCTGGAGAGCTGCACCACGGCTCTGCTGGAGCTCCGGCCTCACAGGAGGGGGTTCATGTCTGGGACCCCCCAGGCTCTGGTGGGTGGGAGAGGAGGCCAGGGGGCTTGCTCGAGGAAGGGGACTGCATTGCAGGGGATCATACACAGAGTTTTCTGGATTCTCCCTACCACATTTCTAATTTTAGTTTCCTCTAATTCTCTGATAATATCCCTCTCACCTGGAGATTCTTGTCCTGAGAGATGTTTCAGTGTCCCGTGGCTTTTCCCAGTCAGCACTCACAAACTCCATCCCAACCTCTGCACATTGAACTTTGCCCTGTAGCAACCTGCCACGGGGTGTAGCCTGGCACATCTGCCTGTTTGCAGTTAGAAAAAAAGCAGAGGTCAGACTAAGTGTGATGGTTCCAGCAGAGATGATGCTGGTACTGTCCACAGGCAGAGGAGAGGCTGCAAGTGCATTAGGAGATCCTCGAAGACGTCCTGATCACTCAGCTGGAGTTCAGGGGTCTGAGTGACTTGTCAACATTTCTGGCTGTTATTATTAATCCCCTCCCATTTCCAAAGAGTAGGCAATGGAAAACACAGGCTCTGGTAAGTTTCTTATCTTTGTAGCAATCCTTATCTTTGTCTTCTCCTTCAAACCTCCTATTGCAAATATTCTTAGAGTGAGCTGAAGCTCTGAGCAGCCTTGACCCTCACAGCACCCTCTCAACAGCAGAAGGACCCTACCATCCTGGGGGTCGCTCCTTCCCCCCACGGCTTCTCCCCACAGCAGCGCTGGGAGCTCCCCGGGCAGGCTGAGTGCTGACCCTGGCAGGCGGCAGAGTCCCTGCCCCAGCACACAGCCCCTGGGCTGCAGGGACCCTGCTCTGAAGGACAGCCCTGGGCACCCCTGCCTGCACACCCGCCTGCACAGCCCCGCAGCCGTTCTTGAGCAAAGACAACTGTCATGCTCTGTCCTTCTGAGAGTGCAGCAGACAAGCCCTGCTCTGGAGCCTGTCCTCTACAAAATGGAAACCGTGAGAGTCCTTCAGAAAGATCCTACCGGCTGTGGGATGCACGAGCTTTCAGAGTTCGCTCCAGGAACCTCAACTTCACTGCCCTGCACGCAGAGACTTACCTTGTCCAGAGCTGTGAAGATTCCTCCCCAGTGAGCTCTCAGCACCGTCCCAGCCCAGGCATGGAATACTCTCTTTGGCCAGTTTGGATCAATTATGCTGTCTGTCTTTCTCCCAGCTTCCTGCATCTGCACATTAGCGAGACTTGGAAAGCAGGACGGTGTCCTTGGTGTCATTCACAACAACTGGTATCATCAGGGTGTTTATGAACATTCTTCACACACAAAATCCAAAACATACCAGCTACTGAGAGGAAAAATTAACTCCATCCCTGCCAAAACCAGGACACCAGCTCAGGTTTTTCCTGCATCTCCATCCTGCTCCCCATCCTTCTTTGCTGGTCTCTGTCCCGCTCCCTCTCCCTCTTTCTGCTGCCTCTCTTCCTCTCTCCACTGCTTCTTTGCCCACCTCTGTCAGGCTCCCTGTCCTTCTCTGTCCCCATCCTTCTCTCGCTATCCTGTTTCCTGCCTCGTGCTTTCTCGCTACGCCCCTCTGTCTTGCAAGCTGCCTCTCTTCTCTTCTCTTGTGGTGTTCCGTGCCCTGCTCTTTGTTTTTAGCAGCCTCCAAGTCTGCCCAGCAGCCCGGCGCTCCAGGACGCAGCCGACCCTCCGTACGTTCCCTGCCGAACCAACGAGCGTGGCTCCTGGAATGACTTGGCAGTCGTTCCAGTGACACGGAGAGGGGATCAGAGGCTGCAAGCTCCAGAGCAGACTCGCTGCTCGGACTTATGTGCGTGACTGAATAAACACTCGCTGTCTCCTTTGACTTCATGGCTGCGTTTCTGCTCCCTTTGCCCGGGGCCATGGGAGGTGAGGAGCCCAGGGGAGGAGGTGATGCAGTGTGGGGGTCAGGCGATGGCCCCCAGTTCCTGCCGGGCTCCAGCTGTGGGCCGGGGCTGGAGGAGCCCCAGGTGCGGGCAGTGAGGGTGGTGGAGGCGGCCCCTCCCTGTAAAGGGGTGGGTGCTGCTGGAGGGGCTGGTGCTGCCCTGCCCCGGGTGGCTGTGGAGGGGCCAGTGCGAGCCGTGGGAGGACTTACTGGCTGTGGACAGGAGCTGCTGCAGCGGGAAGCTGGAGAGGCTGGTGAAAGGTAAGGAAGAAAAAAACAAATGCCGTCTGACTGGTATCGGCCTCCTGCTGCAGCCCAGAGGGAGCCTCCCTCTCCAGGTGAGGAAGAATTCCTCTTCGTAGCCGGCGGCAGGCCAGACTGGCAACATGCACCGCAGGGTCTGTATGCAACCGAAAGCGCAGGACAGGCACGTGTGTGCGCGTGAGGCTGTGTGTCCTCAAAGCCTCCTACTGTAAGAGCGTAAGACGCCAATCTGTTCTCTTAAGTGGATGACAGTGAAGTGACCGGAGGTACAGAGGAGGAAGGGAGGGTGGGGTGAGAGAGAGAGAGAGAAAAACTCATCCAAACCGTCAAATTCTCGCAGCAGATCTGAGAGCAGGAGAAGCAATGGGTCCTGGACCAGCAGCGTTGTTTCATCCCTCTTCTGCATCCTCATCCCCCTGTTACATGACATAAACATTGAAAATTAAATATCAGTATGAGGTGATTCTTGCTAACTATAGAACTGTAGTCACATAGGTTAAATCTTCATAAAATTCGTTTGTTCCTAAAGGGAGTGGGACCCTAGAGATCTTATAATGCGCATTTGTTAGAAGCTAGCCTAGCATATCTTTAATACAATGGTAAGTCCCAAACACCCCCAAACACCACCTGCAGAAATAGGCCCTGAGCCATCACTTTGGAGCCAGGAAAATCAAGCAGCACCGCGACCTGTTCTCAAGACCAGATATGGAGATTTCAAGGAGGAGTTTGACCAGCGAATTCGAGGAGGGGGCGTTTTGACGACCACCAAGACCACCAAAAGACCCTCGACTCAAAAGACTGGGCATGCGCGAGTGGGTAGGGAAATGATGTAATGGTTTCTCAGAAAATTTATGTTTATGCATATTATTTCTTGGAATTTAATGAATATGTATAATTAATGTGTATTTAACCCGTGCTGCTGATCAAATGGGTGCGCACGCTAGGTGGAGCGATCCCCCGTGCGCCCAGCGCTGCAATAAAGAAGTGCCTGCTTCTTAACTTCTCGTTGCTGTTAAGGAGTTTTATTCCGGATTTCGGTAACAGTTTTGGCGACCCAGATGGGACCTTGCGAGTGAGACTGAACGAGATCGAGTGTTGATCGAACTCCAGCCGGCACCGAGGTATTCTCGGGGAGACCCATCGCTCTCGACTCACAAAGCTCCTCGCAACGTTCCCTGGAGAAAAGGGTAAGGCACTTCTTCTTTGAAATCTGTCTGCTCTGGATAGCCTGCCCGTAAGGCGCGGCGAAAGCTTCGCAGGGTTGGGGCTTAGAGGGTACCCGTTTGGTTTGGAAGCCTAGGCGTCTGCCCGTAAGTCATAAGCGAAAGCTATTGCTGGGTTGGACATTTGTGTATTTGGGACAATTGTCATTTGCATTTGTTTGGTTTTTGTATTTGGGACAATTGTCATTTGCATTTATCTGGTATTTGGCATTTAGTCTAAATTGTTTAAGAGTAAGAGTATGGGGAGTATTGGTAAGATTTGTACACAGCTTGGAAAGGGCCCCAGGGTGTTTTAGAAGTGATTTACAAGCTGCTAATTGTTGCTTCAGTGCGTTTTGTTTTGTTTTGTTTTGTTTTGTTTTTAAGTCTGTATGCATGTGTTGCAGTGTAGGGACTTGAATGATATACAGTATTGCATTTGGGGTTTTAAACTTTTCTTGGTGACGGGATTGACTTTGTTTGTAGAACAGTGTTATTGTCTTTTTGGTACCAAAAACTCCTTTGTAAAATATGGGAAAACACATATCTTCTATGTCTACCTCAATGGTAGGGGAAATATTAATGAAGTCTCCACTGGGATGTGTTCTTAAACATTGGGAGGATATAAGGGGAGACCCAGTAACTAGAAAAAAAAAAAATTGATCCAATATTTTACAGTTGATGTTATCTTGTAGAAGGGAAGGAAAGTGAGATGTGGTCCCCGATGTTGATTTGTTCTTTACTTTGGGAAATCATCCCAAGTGGCAGAAAGATTGCAGATACGTCCCCAAGGATCCGATGGTTTTGGCATAAAAAAAAAAAAAAAAAAAAAAAAAGGAAAAAGGTTGAAAAGATCCTGGCTTGTAGTATAGAAAGTGATGTTTAAAATGTGGAACTGAAGAGGAAAGCATAGAATTCATGTGTTAAATTTCTGTATTATCTTTATGTGCGGTCTGGAAGTGTTGATGCAGGTTTAACAAATGAAACAGTAGAAAAAGGGGCCAGAACACCGAACCCCCGGTGGGAGCTGTAGAGTGGGACAGTTGAATTATGAGGGTTTCAGTCCTATTGCAGGGAGAACTGGCAGCTGACAAGACCAGATAGAACAAGGAGCGGCTCAAGCCTTGCCCCCCCTACCACTTTGACAAGCAGTAGGGGAACAAACCGGGGATGAGGTCGGGGTGTGGTAGAGGAATGGATAAAATAACTGCAATAGGAGAGAGATTGGGAATATCAGTGTGCAAAGTGTGAAGCATGGTGGCACTGGAAAAATGCGTGTCCTTATTCTGAAAAAGAAACAAAAAACTGGCAGCACAGCAGATGCCTTTGTCAGAGGTGCAAAGAGGACTGGGGGAGAATTCCCCAGCAGAACCCCTGGTTACAATCCAGCTGGGGACCCAAACCATGGATTTTCTATTTTGATACTGGAGCTATTCATTTTAAGTACTGGTAGAAGAAAATTGAGTAAAAAGTATGTAGACAAAATTGGTGCCACAGGGAAAGCTGAAAATAATTTTTTCATTCAATCCTTAACTTTAAGGTGGGTAAAAATGGGGAACTGGCCAATTTTTATACATACCAGAGTGTCCTGTTGCCTTAGTGGGGAGAGATTTATTGAGCAAATTGAAAGCACAAATTAATTTTTAAAACTGTGACATTCAATTAAATATACCCTAATCAAAAGCCAGAGAGGCAAGAATTTTTATGTTGCAGACAACTTCAGAGCCATATGAAATCCCTCAAGAAGTGGACAATGCAGTAACCCTTTGGTGTGGGCTGGTGAAGTTCCCGGACATTCAAAAGCAGCAGAACCGGTAAAGATTTTTCTAAAGGAGAGCACCAAACTGGTAAGACAAAAACAGTACCCTTTAAAATTAGAAGCTAGAAGAGGCCTTGAGAAAATGATTGAAAATTAAAAAAAAAAAAATCGACTCTTAATCGAATGTGAATCAGAATTCAATACTCCCATTTTACCTGTGAAAAAGCCAGAAAGTGAGGAATATAGGTTAGTACAAGATTTTAATAGCAATAAATTTAATAGTTCAAGATATTCACCCCTTAGTGGCAAACCTGTATCCTTGTTGACAGCTTTAAAAGAA
The DNA here is from genome assembly GCF_036417535.1 of Chlamydotis macqueenii. Taxonomy (NCBI): domain Eukaryota; kingdom Metazoa; phylum Chordata; class Aves; order Otidiformes; family Otididae; genus Chlamydotis; species Chlamydotis macqueenii. The sequence goes on from NW_028239220.1 coordinate 17,962, forward strand.
AATCACAAGTGGTTCACTGTATTGAACTTATAGGATGCCTTTTTCTGTATTCTTCTTGACAAAAATAGTCAGGCATATTTTGCCTTTGAACTGCAAAATCCCACAACTGGGCAGAAGACTCAGCTCAGCTGGGCAGTGCTACCTCAAGGATTTAAAAATAGCCCAATGATCTTTGGAAATCAATTGGCTAAGGAATTAGAAACATGCAAAATAATTTATCCTGAAAGACTGGTGTTGCAATATGTAGATGATATTTTAATAGCCACAGAAACCAGAGAAGAATATTTCAACTTGACTACTAACCTGCTAAATTTCTTGGGCCAAAGTGATAACAGATTTTCCAAGAAGAAAGCACAGATTGGAAAAGAGACTGTCATGTATTTGGGATTTGAAATCACACAGGGACAAAGACAACTGGGAAATGAGAGAAAAGAGGCAATTTGCCAAATGCCGGAGCCAAAAGGAGCTAAGGAGCTGCAAACGTTTCTGGGAATGGCTGGCTGGTGTCACCTGTGGATTAAAGGAATTGAAGGAGGGACCCCTTGTGTGAGAACCTGAAGCTCGAAAGGCATTCCAGAATGTAAAGGTAGCTCTGATGTTCACTCCTGCTCTAGGGTTGCCCGATTTAACCAAACCCTTTGAACTGTTTGTTCATGAAAGACAACATTCGGCCCTCAGAAGAATGCTTTCTCAGAAAAATGGAGAATGAAGAAGACCGGTTGGTTATTTCTCCAAACAATTGGACAATGTTAGCTAAGGATGACCAGGTTGTCTATGGGCTGTAGCAGCAACTGTCCTCCTGACTTAAGAAGCTTGTAAGCTGACAACGGGACACCCAAGAACAGCTTATGTACTGCATATGGTACTTTCTGTTCTGGAACAGAAAGGAGGACACTGGTTATCCCCAAGCAGGATGCTCAAACATCACATTGTCCTGTTGGAACAAGATGATGTCAAATCAAAAACAACTACAACAATAAATCCTGCCATCTTTTTAAGTTCAATAGAAGAAGAAGTTCTAAGTCATGACTGTCTACAGACCATCAAACAAGTTTATTCCAGCAGAAGTAACAGAAGAGTGAACATACCTGACCCAGAATTCGAGATATGTACTGATGGAAGCAGCCTCGTGAGAAATGGAAGAAGATTGGCTGGATATGCAATAACAATAACAAACTCTGTTATTGATGCAAAGCCGCTCTCAGTGAACACCTCAGCACAAAAGGCGGAATTGATAACTAGCCCTCATAAAAGCCCTAAAATGGACAGAACATAAAAAGTGAATATATGGACTGATTTAAAGTATGCTTTTGGAGTAGTACATGCCCATGGAGCCACATGGAAAGAAAGAGGAATGCTGACAGCACAAGGAACATCCATGAAACACCAAGAAGAAATTCTGCAATTGCTCCAAGTGGTGCAGAAACCCAAAGAAGTTGCAATAATGCACTGCAAAGCCCACCAATTTGGGAATTTCCCAGTGAATATTGGAAATAAATTAGTCAATAAAAAGGCAAAGAAGAGAGCAGAAAAAGGCATCATGACAATAATACTAGTTAAAGAAGTGAAATTTGAGCAACAAACCCCAAATTACAGTAAGGTTGATTTGGAATTAGCTAAATCAATTCAAATAAATATGAAAAATGATCATTAGTCCTAAAAATCAAGTTGTGGTCTCACCACAATCAAAGCTAAAAGCATAGAAAAATTCATTGGGAAACAGAGGCAATGATCAGTGATTTAAGAAGACAGGTGATTAGTGTTAGGATGATAAAGCTAATAAAATCAGTAACAAAAAGTGTGAAACTTGTTTAAAGAATAACCCGAGAAATATTAAATAACCACCCCCAGGAACCATATATATGGGAAACTTGCCTGAAAATTATTGGCAGATTGATTTTTCAGAATTGCCACAACAAAATGGATATAGATATCTATTGGTATTAGTAAATATGGCCAAAAGATTTTCTTTTCCTGTCGCACCAATAGGCAAGAGAAGTGGCTAAAAATATGTTAAAAGAAATAATATCATGGTTTGGAATCCCCAAAAGAATATAATCAAATAGAGGTCCTCATTTTGTGTCTGAAATTATTCAAATATTGAGGAAAATTCTGGGAATCAAATTGAATTTACACACTCCTTGAAGGCCACAATCTAATAGACAAGTAAAATTTGTCAGAAAATATCTTTAAAATGGCCTCATGCTCTTCCTTAAGCACTTCCGAGAATCAAGATTCAATCCAGATCTAGGACTAAAATTAGTCCATATGTTAATGTATGGAAAATCTTATCAGACTCTAACCCTTGTTCAAAATGTGACTGCTACTGGGGATAATGAAATGGAATTGTATTTGATATCCCTTGGAAGAACTCTGATATGGATATGGAACTGCCACAGAGCCTCTTTCTTTAGATTCCCCAGTTCATCATTTTAACCAGGAGATTACGTGTACCTGAAAATTTGGGAATCAGAAACTCTTCAATAAGAATGGAAAGAACCATATCAGGTGCTTCTAGCAATATATACAGCCCCTAAATTTGAAGATATTGATTCTTGGATTCATTATTTGAGAGTCAAGAAGCACAGCCTCCAAAACAGAAACAATGGATTTCTAAAGAAACATGTCATTTAAAGTTAACAGTCTCTCATTTTTAATGAATTAGACAAAATCATATCAAAAATAATGAAATCTATCAAAGGAATTTTATTAGTAATGTTAATAATACTTTTTGGTTTACTGATTATGGAGATTAGTTATAAGTAAATGAGACTTATTGAAAAAAAATTAAATAAGTCTCAAAGGGGGGAAATGTTACATGACATAAACATTGAAAATTAAATATCAGTATGAGGTGATTCTTGCTAACTGTAGAACTGTAGTCACATAGGTTAAGTTTTATACGAAATCTATTTGTCCTTAGAGGGAGTGGGACCCTAGAGATATTATAATACGCATTTGTTAGAAGCTAGCCTAGCATATCTTTAATACAATGGTAAGTCCCAAACACCCCCAAACACCACCTGCAGAAATAGGCCCTGAGCCATCACTTTGGAGCCAGGAAAATCAAGCAGCACCGCGACCTGTTCTCAAGACCAGATATGGAGATTTCAAGGAGGAGTTTGACCAGCGAATTCGAGGAGGGGGCGTTTTGACGACCACCAAGACCACCAAAAGACCCTCGACTCAAAAGACTGGGCATGCGCGAGTGGGTAGGGAAATGATGTAATGGTTTCTCAGAAAATTTATGTTTATGCATATTATTTCTTGGAATTTAATGAATATGTATAATTAATGTGTATTTAACCCGTGCTGTTGATCAAATGGGTGCGCACGCTAGGTGGAGCGATCCCCCGTGCGCCCAGCGCTGCAATAAAGAAGTGCCTGCTTCTTAACTTCTCATTGCTGTTAAGGAGTTTTATTCCGGATTTCGGTAACACCCCCTGCCTCTCCCTCTCTTTCTCTCACTGCTGTAGGTTTTTTTTACTTCCCTATACCTCTCCCTCTCTCCTTCTACCTCTTTGCTTTCTTTTTCTCTCTGCTGCCCATTTTTTTTCCATTTATCTGTCTGTCTTCCTATCACAACTTTCAAAATTTCTCCTCATCTGCCTTTTAGCCTTTCACAGTTCCCACCCCCCTATCTCTCTATGTCCAGGTCCATGTCCCTGATTTTTCAGTTCCTCTCTCTCTGCCCTGTGTCCTACACACACCTTTTCTTTCTTACATTAGATTAAGTTACCCCAGGTCCCTGTCCCTTTGTTTTAATTTCTTCCCTTTCTGTGCCATAGCCCGCTTTTGTCTGTATCATTCTCTCTGTGTCTGGCTCCCTTGGTCCCTCCCCTTAGCTCTTTGAGATTTTTTGGTATTTCTCCGCACCCCCCCCCCGGCACCCTCGCAACCCCTGCCCTCCTGTCTCATGCCCTCACTCCCCCCTCCCCCCCTGCTCTGCCTCCCCGTATTTGACCCTGCCCCCTGTAACCCCTCTGCCTGCAGACCCTGGGGTGATGCCTGCCCCCCACCACCCCCAAACTGAAACCTCCCACCTGCTTCCCTGCACCTCACTGCATCTCAGTTGTTTTAATTGATAATTTGCAATTGTTTTCAGTTTTATCACTTCTCTTTCTGGGCATTTATTGTTCTCTCCTTTCCTCACAAGGGGTATTGGTGGTGGTTTGTTTCTTCTTAATTGTTAAACTGTTTTCATCTCAACCCGCGAGTTTCCTCACTTTCACCCTTCTCATTCTCTCCCCCTCCCACGGGGACGCTTTTTGGTACAGAGGCCACAAATGTCACTGCCCAGGCTGCGCGGGGGGAAAGGGGCAGCCGTGCCCCGGGAAGGGGTGACCGGCTGCGGACGGCGCGAACGGGAGGGAGGAACCGGCCGTGGCTCGTCCGGCTGAACACCCAGGCCCGGAGCGGTGGGGGGCTGCTGCCACCTGGTGACGGAAAGCGGGAACTGCAGCTCGGGAGTCGCGCATGCGCAGTGCTCTGCCCTTCTCCCGGCAGGCACTGTGTTCGGCCTTCGGACTGCGCATGCGGCCGGGAGCAGCATGGCGGTGTGCGGCCGGCGGGTCCCGGCGGCGGTGACGGGTGAGTACCGAGGGCACCCGTGAGGTGAGCGAGCCCCTTTCGTGGCTGCAGCGCTGTCTCCTGCCCGCCCGGGGAGCCTCAAGCCGCCCGCTCGGAGCCGAGCCGGGCGAGGGCAGCCCCGGGGAGTGACCCGAGAGCAGAGAGAAGGGAAGAGGGGCAGGAGGGGGCCCCCCCTCCCGGGCGGAGACGCCGGGCACCTCCCCAGCTCGCCAGAGCTCCCCCCGAGCCTCCCCCGGCCCCGTGCAGCTGCCCGCCGCTCCGGCGCGTCCCCTGAAGCCTGTCCCGTAGCACCGGGCCACGCCCTGCCCTGAAGGCTGCGAGGGGGGACCTCAGTGTATCTGGAGAATCCCCTGCGGCAGCAGGCGCTCCGGCCAGGGGCCGCGTGCGGTAATAACGGTCGCTGCTTCTTCTTTCCCTCTCCCAGAGGCCGTGGCTGTCCGTTCCTCCCCTGGGAACGCTGTTGACTGCACTCGCCTCAGGCTTGTGTGGGCTGTCTCTGCCCGGCCGCGCTCTCCTGGCGGTGCGGGAGCGAAAATGAACGGATGGAGCGCTTACTGCCTGTGGAGAGGAGCTGCTGCAGCTGAAGCTGGAGAGGCCACAGAAAGGTAAAGAAGAAGAAGAAACCAAAGGCCAGCCAGCCAGCAGCTGCCTCCCGCTGCAGGCCAGAGAGAGCCTAGCCTGCCTCTCCGGGTGAGGAAGGATCCCTCTTTGTACTCTTCAGCAGGCCAGACCGCCAGTGCGCACTGCACAGTCTGTACGTGGAACCTGAAGCACGGTACGGCCACATAGCGCGCGAGCGAGCGTGGGTGGGTGGCTACGTGTCTAGGAAGCTTTTTGTCTAAGAGCTGTAAGACACCCACGTATTCTCTTAGGTGGAGGACAGCCAAGTGGTCGGAGTTACAGAAGAGGAGAGAAGCAGAAAGCAGCATCTGACCTGTCAGATTCTCCCAGCAGTGCCGGGAGTGAGAGCTGTGGTGAGTCCCCGGCCCCTGGGGCTCTGCCTCCTCTCTTGTGCGTCCCTGTCCTTCCCTGCCGCTCCCGTGACCCCTACCTTTCCCAAGCTGCTGTGATTTGTTGTTGTTGTTATTGTTTCCTTCTACCTCTCCTCTTCTGTCTGTTCTTGTATGCTCTTCCCCCTTTCTCTCTCCCTTTAAATCTCTTGTTCTACCGCTTCCTTTTGTTTTGTATCCCTGCACTTTTGTTCTGCTCCCTTTCCTTCCTTTGTTTGTCCTCTGTCTCTGTCCTGCGGCCCATTGCTGTTTTTGCCTTTTCCATCTCTTTGTCCTGATCTGCATCCGTCTTCTCCCCCCAACTAATTTCTCCAGCCTGTTTTCTGGCCTGCTTTTCTTTGCGCCTCTGCATGCCTGCCCTGTGCCTCTGCCTTTCTATCTCTCTCTTTCTTTTCTTATCTTTCTTTCTCTATCTCTTTGTCTTGCGTACTGTCACTGTTTTTTTTTTTCTGTTCTGTATCTCACTGTCTGTGACGTCCTCTGTGCCCCTGGATGTGTTGGCAGCCCCTGGGTGCAGAGCTGATGGCTGAGGACAGGCACAGGGAAGGGGGTGATGTGCTGTGGGGCTTTGGCAAGGGCCCCTGCTCCTGATGGGCTCCAGCTGGGGCTGGAGGTGGGGCAGCCCCAGATGGGTCCAGTGAGGCTGAGGGTGGCCCTGGCCCTGGCCCTGGCCCTGCTGTATGAGGGGCCTCCAGCTGTAAAGGGGGCCGCCTGGGCATGGCTGCTGGAGGGGACTGAGGAGTGAATCACAGGCAGGTGCCTCCAGCAAGGAGTGGCTGGTCCATCTGAGCCCTCCCTGACAGAGCAGACACCAGGACGCAGTGCCAGGAGCTCCGTGCCTCTGTCGGCCACGTGTGCGAGCCACCACGTTCTGCTACATTTGTCATTCAGCCCTGTCCAGAACGTAGCTGTGGTAGAAGTTAGATAGCATGCATGGTCTTGCTAGAAATGAAGCCTGGAGCATTTGTTTTCTTGTAGGAAGCTAAAGCAGGTGGTTTTTGATAATGTTGTCATTGCATGTAATGACATACTTTTCTAGTTAGCTTGGTATGACACCTATTTTTTTCTACCTACACCCCAGAAAAAGTAAGTTGAGCTTTGCGTCTCTCAGCATCTGAAGCACCACGAGCGGCAGTTGCAGCGTCGGACTTCTTGGCAATGAGTGGAGCCGGTGAGCAGAGCACTGCGGCGCTTTTGAGGAGGAGAGTGCCATGGAAGAGATTGGTGGTAAGTGGTGTGATGTTGAAGGGCGGTGCTGTTTGGTAGGTTTTATTTTTGGGTTTTTTTTTTTGCAGATGGTGATGAGGAGCTGGGCGAGGAAGCGCCATCTTAGTTAGCATGGGGTTGTTCTTTTGAGGATGGAATGTGATTTCTGGCCATTTGAGAGCTAAGTTGAGGGACCACAGCCGAGGAGGGAACAAGGCTGAAAACTGCAGGGAGGGTGTAGTAAATTGATGGGAGGAAGAGGGCTCCCTGGGAACAGTCTCTCTCGGGAAGGTGAAGGGGGAGACGTTACTGGTCAGTGTACGCTGGGCAAGAGTGTTGCAGCCTGGGGCGGTCTGCCTTTTATGCAGTCTCTAGGCTGGATAACGTTTGTGGGCCTGTAGAGGCGCTGGCAAGGGCCGGCGAGGAGCAGCACGAGCTTTCAGTGCTGGCACTTTTGGTGTGGCAGCAATCGTCTGACGTCCGTTATTTTGAGGCCTTTTTTCCGGTGGGTGGCCGTGCAGAGTTGACAGTGAAAGCGGGAGCACTGGCGTCCAGGAAATCCCAGAGCCCTCCTCTGCTCGGAGGCAGTTCACGAGGACAGAAGTGTTGCTGTGCTCCTTAACAAACAAATATTCAACTTGGCACATAGAGGGTGAGGAGATCTCGGCTGTACTTAGGGTTGAGAAAATGTATGTAGGCATCTGTGTCTGTCCCCTGCCTGTATGTAGGACAGCGGTTCGAGTGAAACTAAAGCTGCCAATGAGTCAAAAAAAGGCCTGGGTGTCTGAAAAATGCAAAAGCTTTAAAGGCCGGTATCAGCAGCTGTACCAAAGGTGCTGCAAGATACTCTGTCCTTCACGTGGTTTTAGTCCTGAGAAACCTCGCCCCAAAAGGAAGAGTTAGATTCCTGCCTAGCTTCAAACTAAGGGGTTTTTCCCTCTCTCTGCTGAATGTCTGCTGCCAGCGTTTCACCGTGGTCGCCCTTTCCTTGGCCGTGAAAGTACGAGATGGATGGAAAGGAGCCGCAGCGGTCTGCAAGTACAAGGTACGTCTGCGATGCGTGACTGCATTTTTCCTAAGGGACTTGCCGCATCCCTGCCAAAACCAGGACAGTATCCACCCCTTATTCCATACCACCTACGTCATGCGTATACATATACACACACATAGATGTAACTCCTTCAATCTATGGGCTATCCCTCCAAAGTCTGTTGAGTTCATTTAGTCCATGACTTTGGGTTCCATATGTCATACAGTCTTTCAGGACAAGAGAGATGGTATGTAGTATGGGACTGTTGCATGCTGCATCTGGAACTCGCAGTTGGTACATCTGGCGTGGCTGGTGTATCATGTCCATGGTCTGCAAATTGAAGATGTTGATCTTGAGGAAATTGTTGGGCGCCAGTTCCTGTTCCATCATCGTTGCATGTCTCCTGTTTTTATTGAAACTCATTCTTCACTGATCAGGGTGTTCTTGCTGCAATACCTTTGATATGACATATAAGAACTATGGAAATGATTATATACAGTTCAAATTATTGGCTGTTCTCACCTAAAATCAGATCTCCTTGAGGTACACATCGGACTTCCCCATCCTCCCGCATCACCCACCAAGTACATCCAGGTCCCTGGTTTTCCCTCATCCCTTACTAAACGAGCTGACTTTCGCTTCCAAGATTTCTTCTTCTGTACAGGGGCGACTGATACTGACACAGGTTGGTTCTCTGATTCGGTGCAGTGCCAGTAGCTAGAGTTGGAGTAGCCGCAGTGCCTGTCATTGGGGCTGGAGTAGCCGCAGGGCCGGTAGCCGGGGCTGCAGTAGCCGCAGTGCCTGTCATTGGGGCTGGAGCAGCCGCAGGGCCGGTAGCCGGGGCTGGAGCAGCCGCAGGGCCGGTAGCCGGGGCTGGAGCAGCCGCAGGGCCGGTAGCCGGGGCTGGAGTAGCCGCAGGGCCGGTAGCCGGGGCTGGAGTAGCCAGGGTATCGGTCGGTTGATTTTTTCTCCCTTCTTCCTGAGGGTGCTGCACGTTAAGCAGTGTTTGGTAGATACTTGCCAGTGCCCAGCACAAAGCGGTAAGCTTTGCCTCTTTAGAATAGCTAGAGCGAGAGCGAGAGAGAGAGCTGTGTGTTCGTCAGGGAAAGCCCGGAGCCCCGATGTCTGTGGTGCTGTAGATTCGCTGCCAATGGCCGGGGAGGAGCAGCAAGAGCTTGACAGGCTGGCACTTTCGGTGTGGCAGCAATCGTCCGACGTTCGTGATTTTTCGGGATTTTTTTTCAGTGGGCGCCCAGGTGCAGCTGGTGGTAAACGTCGAAGCCCTGTTGGTCAGGGAAAGCCCGGAGCCCCGATGTCTGTGGTGCTGTAGATGCGCTGGGAATGGCTGGTGAGGAGCAGCAGGAGCTTGACTGTCTGGCACTTTCGGTGTGGGAGCAATCGTCCGATGTTCGTGATTTTTCGTTTATTTTTTTCAGTGGGCACCCAGGTTCAGCTGGTGGTAAACGCCGAAGCCCTGTTGTTCAGGGAAAGCGCAGAACCCCATTGTCTGTGGTGCTGTAGATGCACTGCCAAAGTCCGGTGAGTAGCAGCAAGAGCTTGAGTTGCTGGCACTTTCGGTGTGGGAGCAATCTTCTGATCTTCGTGATTTTTCGTGTATTTTTTTCAGTGGGCGCCCAGGTGCAGCTGGTGGTAAACGTCGAAGCCCTGTTGGTCAGGGAAAGCCCGGAGCCGCGATGTCTGTGGTGCTGTAGATGCGCTGCCAATGGCTGGTGAGGAGCAGCAAGAACTTGACTGGCTGGCACTTTCGGTGTGGGAGCAATCGTCCGACGTTCGTGATTCTTCGGGGTTTTACTTTCAGTGGGCGCCCAGGTTCAGCTGGTGGTAAACGTCGAAGCCCTGTTGTTCAGGGAAAGCGCAGAACCCCGATGTCTGTGGTGCTGTAGATGCGCTGCCAATGGCCGGTGAGTAGCAGCAGGAGCTTGAGTTGCTGGCACTTTCGGTGTGGGAGCAATCGTCCGACGTTCGTGTTTTTTCGGGGTTTTACTTTCAGTGGGCGCCCAGGTGCAGCTGGTGGTAAACGTCGAAGGCCTGTTGGTCAGGGAAAGCCCGGAGCCGCGATGTCTGTGGTGCTGTAGATTCGCTGCCAATGGCCGGTGAGGAGCAGCAAGGGCTTGACTGGCTGGCACTTTCGGTGTGGGAGCAATCGTCCGACGTTCGTGATTTTTCGGGGTTCTTTTCAGTGGGCGCCCAGGTGCAGCTGGTGGTAAATGTCGAAGCCCTGTTGGTCAGGGAAAGCCCGGAGCCCTGATGTCTGTGGTGCTGTAGATGTGCTGCCACTGTCCGGTGAGGAGCAGCAAGAGCTTGACTGGCTGGCACTTTTGGTGTGGGAGCAATCGTCCGACGTTCGTGATTTTTCGGGGTTTTATTTCAGTGGGGGCCCAGGTTCAGCTGGTGGTAAACGTCGAAGCCCTGTTGGTCAGGGAAAGCCCAGAGCCCCGATGTCTGTGGTGCTGTAGATGCGCTGGGAATGGGCGCTGAGGAGCAGCAAGAGGTTGACAGGCTGGCATTTAAGGTGTGGCAGGAATCGTCCGACATTTGTGATTGTTGGGGTTTTTTTTTCAGGGTGCACCCATGTGCAGCTGGTGGTAAACGTCGAAGCCCTGTTGGTCAGGGAAAGTCCAGAGCCCTGATGTCTGTGGTGCTGTAGATGCGCTGGCAATGGCTGGTGAGGAGCAGCAAGAGCTTGACTGGCTGGCACTTTCGGTGTGGGAGCAATCGTCCGACGTTTGTGATTTTTCGTTTATTTTTTTCAGTGGGCGCCCAGGTGCAGCGAGTGGTAAACGTCGAAGCCGTGTTGGTCAGGGAAAGCCCGGAGCCCCGATGTCTGTGGTGCTGTAGATGCGCTGGGAATGGCCGGTGAGGAGCAGCAAGAGCTTGACTGGCTGGCACTTTCGTTGTGGGAGCAATCGTCCGACGTTCGTGATTTTTCGGGGTTTTATTTCAGTGGGCGCCCAGGTGCAGCTGGTGGTAAACGTCGAAGCCCTGTTGGTCAGGGAAAGCCCGGAGCCCCGATGTCTGTGGTGCTGTAGATGCACTGGGAATGGCCGGTGAGGAGCAGCAAGAGCTTGACTGGCTGGCACTTTCAATGTGGGAACAATCGTCCGACGTTCGTGATTTTTTGGGTTTTTTTTCCAGTGGGCGCCCAGGTTCAGCTGGTGGTAAACGTCGAAGCCCTCTTCGTCAGGGAATGCCCGGAGCCCCGATGTCTGTGGTGCTGTAGATGCGCTGGGAATGGCCGGTGAGGAGCAGCAAGAGATTGTGTTGCTGGCAATTTCGGTTTGGGTGCAATCGTCCGACGTTCGTGATTTTTCGGGGTTTTATTTCAGTGGGAGCCCAGGTGCAGCGAGTGGTAAACGTCGAAGCCCTGTTGGTCAGGGAAAGCCCGGAGCCCCGATGTCTGTGGTGCTGTAGATGAGCTGCCAGTGGCCGGTGAGGAACTGCAAGAGCTTGACTGGCTGGCACTTTCGGTGTGGGATCAATTGTCCGACGTTTTTGATTTTTCAGGGTTTTTTTTCAGTGGCCAACTAGGTGCAGCTGGTGGTAAATGTCGAAGTCCTGTTGGTCAGGGAAAGCCCAGAGCCGCGATGTCTGTGGTGCTGTAGATGCGCTGCCAATGGCCGGTGAGGAGCAGCAAGAGCTTCAGTTGCTGGCACTTTCAGTGTGGGAGCAATCGTCTGACGTTTTTGATTTTTCAGGGTTTTTTTTCAGGGGGTAACCAGGCGCAGCTGGTGGTAAATGTCGAAGCCCTGTTGGTGAGGGAAAGCCCGGAGCCGCGATGTCTGTGGTGCTGTAGATGCGCTGGGAATGGGCGGTGAGGAGCAGCAAGAGCTTGTGTTGCTGGCACTTTCGGTGTGGGAGCAATCGTCCGATGTTCGTGATTTTTCGGGGTTTTACTTTCAGTGGGCGCCCAGGTTCAGCTGGTGGTAAACGTCGAAGCCCTGTTGGTCACGGAAAGCCCGGAGCCCCGATATCTGTGATGCTGTAGATGAGCTGCCAATGGCCGGTGAGGAGCAGCAAGAGCTTGACTGTCTGGCACTTTCGGTGTGGGAGGAATCGTCCGATGTTCGTGATTTTTAGTTTATTTTTTTCAGTGTGCGCCCAGGTTCACCTGGTGGTAAACGTCGAAGCCCTGTTGGTCAGGGAAAGCCCAGAGCCCCGATGTCTGTGGTGCTGTAGATGCCCTGCCAATGGGCGGTGACTAGCAGCAAGAGCTTGACTGGCTGGCACTTTCGGTGTGGGAGCAATCGTCCGATATTCATGATTTTTCGTTTATTTTTTTCAGTGGGCGCCCAGGTGCAGCTGGTGGTAAACGTCGAAGCCCTGTTGGTCAGGGAAAGCCCGGAGCCCCGATGTCTTTGGTGCTGTAGATGCACTGCCAAAGTCCGGTGAGTAGCAGCAAGAGCTTGAGTTGCTGGCACTTTCGTTGTGGGAGCAATCGTCCGACGTTCGTGATTTTTCGGGGTTTTATTTCAGTGGGAGCCCAGGTGCAGCTGGTGGTAAATGTCGAAGCCCTGATGGTCAGGGAAAGCCCGGAGCCCCGATGTCTGTGGTGCTGTAGATGCGCTGCCAAAGTCCGGTGAGGAGCAGCAAGAGCTTGAGTTGCTGGCACTTTCGTTGTGGGAGCAATCGTCCGACGTTCGTGATTTTTGCAGTTTTTTTTTCAGTGGGCGCCCAGGTTCAGCTGGTGGTAAACGTCGAAGCCCTGTTCGTCAGGGAAATTCCAGAGCCCTGATGTCTGTGGTGCTATAGATGCGCTGGGAATGTCCGGTGAGTAGCAGCAAGAGCTTGACAGGCTGGCATTTAAGGTGTGGCAGGAATCGTCCGACATTTGTGATTGTTGGAGTTTTTTTTTCAGGCGGCACCCAGGTGCAGCTGGTGGTAAACGTCGAAGCCCTGTTGGTCAGGGAAAGCCCGGAGCCCCGATGTCTGTGGTGCTGTAGATGCGCTGGGAATGGCCGGTGAGGAGCAGCAAGAGCTTGACTGGCTGGCACTTTCAATGTGGGAACAATCGTCCGACGTTCGTGATTTTTTGGGTTTTTTTTCCAGTGGGCGCCCAGGTTCAGCTGGTGGTAAACTTCGAAGCCCTGTTCGTCAGGGAATGCCCGGAGCCCCGATGTCTGTGGTGCTGTAGATGCGCTGGGAATGGCCGGTGAGGAGCAGCAAGAGATTGTGTTGCTGGCAATTTCGGTTTGGGTGCAATCGTCCGACGTTCGTGATTTTTCGGGGTTTTTTTCAGTGGGAGCCCAGGTGCAGCGAGTGGTAAACGTCGAAGCCCTGATGGTCAGGGAAAGCCCGGAGCTCCGATGTCTGTGGTGCTGTAGATGAGCTGCCAGTGGCCGGTGAGGAACTGCAAGAGCTTGACTGGCTGGCACTTTCGGTGTGGGATCAATTGTCCGACGTTTTTGATTTTTCAGGGTTTTTTTTCAGTAGCCAACTAGGTGCAGCTGGTGGTAAATGTCGAAGTCCTGTTGGTCAGGGAAAGCCCAGAGCCGCGATGTCTGTGGTGCTGTAGATGCGCTGCCAATGGCCGGTGAGGAGCAGCAAGAGCTTGAGTTGCTGGCACTTTCAGTGTGGGATCAATCGTCCGACGTTTTTAATTTTTCAGGGTTTTTTTTCAGTGGTCAACCAGGTGCAGCGGGTGGTAAATGTCGAAGCCCTGTTGGTCAGGGAAAGCCCGGAGCCCCGATGTCTGTGGTGCTGTAGATGCGCTGCCAATGGGCGGTGAGTAGCAGCAAGAGCTTGACTGGCTGGCACTTTCGCTGTGGGACCAATCGTCCGACGTTTGTTATTTTTCGTTTATTTTTTTCAGTGGGCGCCCAGGTGCACCTGGTGGTAAATGTCGAAGCCCACTTGGTCAGGGAAAGCCCGGAGCCCCGATGTCTGTGGTGCTGTAGATGCACTGCCAAAGTCCGGTGAGTAGCAGCAGGAACTTGAGTTGCTGGCACTTTCGCTGTGGGAATAATCGTCCGACGTTCGTGATTCTTCGGGGTTTTACTTTCAGTGGGCGCCCAGGTTCTGCTGGTGGTAAACTTCTAAGCCCTGTTGGTCAGGGAAAGCCCGGAGCCCCGATGTCTGTGGGGCTGTAGATGCGCTGGCAATGGCCCATGAGGAGTATCAGTAGCGTGACCCGATGACAATTAAGGTGTGGGAGCAATCGTCCGACATTTGTGATTTTTGGGGATTTTTTTTAGGTGGGCGCCCAGGTGCAGCTGGTGGTAAACGTCGAAGCACTGTTGGTCAGGGAAAGCCCGGAGCCCCGGTGTCGGTGGTGCTGTAGATGCGCTGGGAATGGCCGGTGAGGAGCAGCAAGAGCTTGACTGGCTGGCACTTTTGGTGTGGGAGCAATCGTCCGACGTTCGTGATTTTTCATTTATTTTTTTCAGTGGGCGCCCAGGTGCAGCTGGTGGTAAACGTCGAAGCCCTGTTGTTCAGGGAAAGCGGAGAACCCCGATGTCTGTGGTGCTGTAGATGCATTGCCAAAGTCCGGTGAGTAGCAGCAAGAGCTTGAGTTGCTGGCACTTTCGGTGTGGGAGCAATTGTCCGACGTTTGTGATTTTTCGGGGTTTTATTTCAGTGGGCGCCCAGGTGCAGCGGGTGGTAAACGTCGAAGCCCTGTTGGTCAGGGAAAGCGTAGAGCCCCGATGTCTGTGGTGCTGTAGATGCGCTGGGAATGGCCGGTGAGGAGCAGCAAGAGCTTGATTTGCTGGCACTTTGGGTGTGGGAGCAATCGTCCGACGTTTGTGATTATTCGGGGTTTTTTTTCAGTGGGAGCCCAGGTGCAGCTGGTGGTAACAGTCAAAGCCCTGTTGGTCAGGGAAAGCCCGGAGCCCCGATGTCTGTGGCGCTGTAGATGCGCTGCCCATGGCCGCTGAGGAGCAGCAAGAGCTTGTGTTGCTGGCACTTTTGGTGTGGGAGCAATTGTCCGACGTTCGTGATTTTTCGGGGTTCTTTTCAGTGGGCGCCCAGGTTCAGCTGGTGGTAAACGTCGAAGCCCTGATCGTCAGGGAAAGTCCAGAGCCCTGATGTCTGTGGTGCTGTAGATGCGCTGGGAATGGGCGGTGAGGAGCAGCAAGAGCTTGACAGGCTGGCATTTAAGGTGTGGCAGGAATCGTCCAACGTTTGTGATTTTTCGGGGTTTTTTTTCAGTGGGCGCCCAGGTGCAGCTGGTGGTAAACATCGAAGCCCTGTTGGTCAGGGAAAGCCCGGAGCCCCGATGTCTGTGGTGCTGTAGATGCACTGCCAATGTCCGGTGAGTAGCAGCAGGAGCTTTAGTTGCTGGCACTTTTGGTGTGGGAGCAATCGTCCGACGTTCGTGATTTTTCGGGGTTTTTTTTCAGTGGGAGCGCAGGTGCACCTGGTGGTAAACGTCGAAGCCCTGTTGGTCAGGGAAAGCCCGGAGCCGCGATGTCTGTGGTGCTGTAGATGCGCTGGGAATGGCCGGTGAGTAGGAGCAAGAGCTTGAGTTGCTGGCACTTTCGTTGTGGGAGCAATCGTCCGACGTTCGTGATTTTTCGGGGTTTTATTTCAGTGGGCGCCCAGGTGCACCTGGTGGTAAACGTCGAAGCCCTGTTGGTCAGGGAAAGCCCGGAGCCGCGATGTCTGTGGTGCTGTAGATGCACTGCCAAAGTCCGGTGAGAAGCAGCATGAGCTTGAGTTGCTGGCACTTTCGGTGTGGGAGCAATCGTCTGATGTTCGTGATATTTCGTTATTTTTTTCAGTGGGCGCCCAGGTGCAGCTGATGGTAAACGTCGAAGGCCTGTTGGTCAGGGAAAGCCCGGAGCGCCGATGTCTGTGGTGCTGTACATGCGCTGCCAATGGCCGGTGAGCAGCAGCAAGAGCTTGACTGGCTGGCACTTTCGGTGTGGGAGCAATCGTCCGTCGTTTTTAATTTTTCAGGGTTTTTTTTCAGTGGGCGCCCAGGTTCAGCTGGTGGTAAACTTCTGAGCCCTGTTGGTCAGGGAAAGCCCGGAGCCCCGATGTCTGTGGTGCTGTAGATGCGCTGCCAATGGCCGGTGAGGAGCAGCAAGAGCTTGACAGGCTGGCACTTTCGGTGTGGGAGTGTCCTGGGTTTGGCTAGGATAGAGTTAATATTTACCTGAGCTGGGTGGAGAACTGAAGCTGGTAGCCCCTATGGCTGGGATAGTTCAATAATTAGCTAACAGCTGGGGTTAATTTACCCAAATTAGCCAAAGGGCTATTCCATCCCATCTGACATCATGCTCAGTATGTAAGTGAGGAGGGTGCTGAAGGGAGGCCCTTGCTAGTTGGAAGAGACTGGATGTGGAGTTCTGTTGTGAGTTATTGTACTGTATTTGTGTTCCATCACTGTCTTGTTTTCTTCTGTCATTACTGTTAAATTTACTTTTTGTTCAATCTCAACCCGCGTGTTTGGTTTTTTTTTTCCCTGGTTTTTTTTTGTTTGTCAAATCTCCTCCTATTCTCTCAGAGAGTGGGGGGAGTGAGAGAGAGACTGCGTAGTCTGGTCCGCGTTGGGGCTGAACTACGACAGTTATTTTGGCGCCCAACGTGGGGCTCGAGGAATTTGAGGTAAGGATTGAGTTTAATTGGGAGCAGTAACGGGCAAAACAGGGACTGAACTTGACAAAAGAGCAAAATGATTATGGGGAATTTATGTTCTGATTGTGGTGAAGGGATAAGTGGTGAATTGTTTGTTAATTGTCTACCCACTGTTGGTGTTGTGAGGATATTATTTTGATTTTGGTGCGGGGAATTCTATTTTCTTCTGTTGATGTGTGTGTATTTTATTTATAATACTTAAATACGTAATTCGCAGAGGCGAGGGGTGGAATGTTCTGGTTTTGTTAGTGAGGGGGGGCCTAAGGTGGCAGCTTCTGTAGGAAACTGCTAGAAGTCGCTCCCCTTTGTTCAGTGGACTCGGCCGGGCCTAGGGCGGACCCACTGCTGGCCAAGGCCGAGCCAATTGGTAGCAGAATGTTCTGTGATAATGCCTCTGCTATAACATATTTAAGAAGGGGGAAACAGAAAAAAAAAAAGGGAGAGATGTGAAGCAGCTGAGCGGGGGGCAGAGAGGGGGAAGCGCGAGCCTTGTGGGCCTTGCAGGCCTCACCCTCTGGCCTCCCGCCAGGCAGCCGACTGGGCCCAACTCGGCCCGGCCTGGCTGCAAGAAGTGGAGAGGAGATGAGAAGTGAATAAGATGTAAAAAGGATCCTGAGAGGCGTCTGCCAGCCTGTTGTGAGGAACGGCTGCAGACGCCAAGGTCAGTGAAGGAGGAGGGGGAGGAGTAATGCGGCTCCTGGCCAAGATTCCTCTGCAACTCGTGGTGACGACCATGGTGGAGCAGGTTGTCCCCCTGCAGCCCATGGAGGTCCACGGAGGGGCAGAGATCCACCTGCAGCCCGTGGAGGACCCCACGCCGGAGCAGGTGGAGGCCTGAAGGAGGCTGTGCCCCGTGGAGGGCCCGCTGGGACAGCTGCTCTAGAGGGACTGCACCCCGTGGAAGAGATGACCCACGCCGGAGCAGTTTCACGAAGGACTGTGGCCCGTGGGAGGGACCCCACGCTGGAGCAGAGGAGGAATGCGAGGAGGTCTTCCCCCGACGATGATACAGAGGCGTAAAACAACGCGTGATGAACTGACAGCGACCCCCATTCCCTTTTCCAACCCCCCGTGCCGCTCGGGAGGGGAAGGTAGTAGAGATAATGTTAAGCCCGGGAAGAGGGAGGGGTGGGGGGAGGTTATCTTGTTCCCTGTCTCATTCTCCTGCTAATTTTAGAAATAAATGAATAGTTTTCCCCAAGTCGAGTCTGTTTTGCCCGTGACGGTAACTTTAAGGATTTCTCCCCGTCCTTATCTCAAACCTTGAGCCGTTTTTCTTATATAATCTCCTCGTATTCTCTCGGAAGGTGGGGGGAACGAGAGACAGACTGCGTAGTCTGGTCTGATCGGGGCTGAACTACGACAGGGAGCAATCGTCGGACGTTTGTGATTTCTGGGGATTTTTTTTCAGTGGACGCCCAGGTTCAGCGGGTGGTAAATCTCGAAGCCCTGTTGGTCAGGAAAATCCCGGAGCCCCGATATCTGTGGTGCTGTAGATGCGCTGGGAATGGGCGGTGAGGAGCAGCAAGAGCTTGACTGGCTGGCACTTTCGGTGTGGGAGCAATCGTCTGATGTTCGTGATTTTTCTGGGTTTTTTCCAGTGGGCACCCAGGTGCAGCGGGTGGTAAATGTCGAAGCCGTGTTGGTCAGTGAAAGCCCGGAGCCCCGATGTCTGTGGTGCTGTAGATGCACTGGGAATGGCCGGTGAGGAAGAGCAAGAGCTTGACAGGCTGGCACTTTCAGTGTGGGAGCAATCGTGCGACGTTTGTGATTTTTCGGGGTTCTTTTCAGTGGGAGCACAGGTTCAGCAAGTGGTAATCGTCGAAGCCCTGTTGGTCAGGGAAAGCCCGGAGCCCCGATGTCTGTGGTGCTGTAGATGCACTGCCACTGTCCGGTGAGGAGCAGCAAGAGCTTGACTGGCTGGCACTTTCGGTGTGGGATCAATCGTCCGACGTTTTTGATTTTTCAGGGTTTTTTTTCAGTGCGTAACCAGGTGCAGCTGGTGGTAAACGTCGAAGCCCTGTTGGTCAGGGAAAGCCTGGAGCCGCGATGTCTGTGGTGCTGTAGATGCGCTGCCAATGGCCGTTGAGGAGCAGCAAGAGCTTGACAGGCTGGCACTTTCGTTGTGGGAGCAATCGTCCGATGTTCGTGATTTTTCGGGGTTTTACTTTCAGTGGGCGCCCAGGTGCAGCTGGTGGTAAACGTCGAAGCCCTGTTCATCAGGGAAAGCTCGGAGCCCCGATGTCTGTGGTGCTGTAGATGCGCTGGGAATGGCCGGTGAGGAGCAGCAAGAGCTTGACTGGCTGGCACTTTGGGTGTGGGAGCAATCGTCGGACGTTCGTGATTTTTCGGGGTTTTATTTCAGTGGGCGCCCGGGTTCAGCTGGTGGTAAACGTCGAAGCCCTGTTGGTCAGGGAAAGCCCGGAGCCCCGATGTCTGTGGTGCTGTAGATACACTGCCAATGGCCGGTGTTCAGCAGCTAGAGCTTGACTGTCTGGCACTTGTGGTGTGGGAGCAATCGTCCGACGTTCGTCATTTTTCAGGGTTTTTTTTCAGTGGGCAACCAGGTGCAGCTGGTGGTAAACGTTGAAGCCCTGTTGTTCAGGGAAAGCCCGGAGCCCCGATGTCTGTGGTGCTGTAGATGCGCTGCCAATGGCCGGTGAGTAGCTGCAAGAGCTTGACTGGCTGGCACTTTTAGTGTGGGAGCAATCGTCCGACGTTCGAGATTTTTCGGGGTTTTATTTCAGTGGGAGCCCAGGTTCAGGTGGTGGTAAACGTCGAAGCCCTGTTGGTCAGGGAAAGCCCGGAGCCCCAATGTCTGTGGTGCTGTAGATGCGCTGGGAATGGCCGGTGAGGAGCAGCAAGAGCTTGACAGGCTGGCATTTAAGGTGTGGCAGGAATCGTCCGACGTTTGTGATTTTTGGGGTTTTTTTTTCAGGGGGCACCCAGGTGCAGCTGGTGGTAAATGTCGAAGCCCTGTTCGTCAGGGAAAGCCCGGAGCCCCGATGTCTGTGGTGCTGTAGATGCGCTGCCAATGGCCGGTGAGTAGCAGCAAGAGCTTGAGTTGCTGGCACTTCAGGTGTGGGAGCAATCGTGCGATGTTCGTGATTTTTCGGGGTTTTACTTTCAGTGGGTGCCCAGGTTCAGCGAGTGGTAAACGTCGAAGCCCTGTTGGTCAGGGAAAGCCCGGAGCCCCGATGTCTGTGGTGCTGTAGATGCACTGCCACTGTCCGGTGAGGAGCAGCAAGAGCTTGACTGGCTGGCACTTTTGGTGTGGGAGCAATCGTCCGACGTTCGAGATTTTTCGGGGTTTTATTTCAGTGGGAGCCCAGGTTCAGGTGGTGGTAAACGTCGAAGCCCTGTTGGTCAGGGAAAGCCCGGAGCCCCGATGTCTGTGGTGCTGTAGATGCACTGCCAAAGTCCGGTGAGAAGCAGCATGAGCTTGAGTTGCTGGCACTTTCGGTGTGGGAGTAATCGTCCGACGTTCGTGATTTTTCGGGGTTTTTTTTCAGTGGGAGCGCAGGTGCACCTGGTGGTAAACGTCGAAGCCCTGTTGGTCAGGGAAAGCCCGGAGCCGCGATGTCTGTGGTGCTGTAGATGCACTGCCAAAGTCCGGTGAGAAGCAGCATGAGCTTGAGTTGCTGGCACTTTCGGTGTGGGAGCAATCGTCTGATGTTCGTGATATTTCGTTATTTTTTTCAGTGGGCGCCCAGGTGCAGCGGGTGGTAAATGTCGAAGGCCTGTTGGTCAGGGAAAGCCCGGAGCCGCGATGTCTGTGGTGCTGTAGATGGGCTGGCAATGGCTGGTGAGCAGCAGCAAGAGCTTGACTGGCTGGCACTTTCGGTGTGGGAGCAATCGTCCGTCGTTTTTAATTTTTCAGGGTTTTTTTTCAGTGGGCGCCCAGGTTCAGCTGGTGGTAAACTTCTGAGCCCTGTTGGTCAGGGAAAGCCCGGAGCCCCGATGTCTGTTGTGCTGTAGATGCGCGGCCAATGGCCGGTGAGGAGCAGCAAGAGCTTGACTGGCTGGCACTTTTGGTGTGGGAGCAATCGTCCGATGTTTGTGATTATTCGGGGTTTTTTTTTAGTGGGAGCCCAGGTGCAGCTGGTGGTAAACGTCGAAGCCCTGTTGGTCAGGGAAAGCCCGGAGCCCCGATGTCTGTGGTGCTGTAGATGCGCTGCCAATGGCCGGTGAGGAGCAGCAAGAGCTTGACAGGCTGGCACTTTCGGTGTGGGAGCAATCGTCCGACGTTTGTTATTTTTCGGGGTTTTATTTCAGTGGGCGCCCAGGTGCAGCTGGTGGTAAATGTCGAAGCCCTGTTGGTCAGGGAAAGCCCGGAGCCCCGATGTCTGTGGTGCTGTAGATGCGCTGGGATGGGAGGTGAGTAGCAGCAAGAGCTTGACTGGCTGGCACTTTCGGTGTGGGAGCAATTGTCCGACGTTTGTGATTTTTCGTTTATTTTTTTCAGTGGGCGCCCAGGTGCAGTGGGTGGTAAACGTCGAAGCCCTGTTGGTCAGGGAAAGCCCGGAGCCCCGATGTCTGTGGGGCTGTAGATGGGCTGGCAATGGCCGGTGAGGAGCAGCAAGAGCTTGACTGGCTGGCACTTTCGGTGTGGGAGCAATCGTCCGACGTTTTTGATGTTTCAGGGTTTTTTTTCAGTGTGCGCCCAGCTGCAGCTGGTGGTAAACGTCGAAGCCCTGTTGGTCAGCGAAAGCCCGGAGCCCCGATGTCTGTGGTGCTGTAGATGCGCTGGGAATGGCTGGTGAGGAGCAGCAAGAGCTTGACAGGCTGGCACTTTCGGTGTGGGAGCAATCGTCCGACGTTTTTGATGTTTCAGGGTTTTTTTTCAGTGTGCGCCCAGCTGCAGCTGGTGGTAAACGTCGAAGCCCTGTTGGTCAGGGAAAGCCCGGAGCCCCGATGTCTGTAGTGCTGTAGATGCGCTGGGAATGGCCGGTGAGGAGCAGTAAGAGCTTGACTGGCTGGCACTTTCGGTGTGGGAGCAATCGTCCGATGTTCGTGATTTTTCGGGGTTCTTTTCAGTGGGAGCCCAGGTGCAGCGGGTGGTAAACGTCGAATCCCTGTTAGTCAGGGAAAGCCCGGAGCCCCGGTGTCTGTGGTGCTGTAGATGCACTGCCAATGCCCGGTGAGGAGCAGGAAGAGCTTGACTGGCTGGCACTTTTGGTGTGGGAGCAATCGTCCAACGTTTGTGATTTTTCGGGGTTCTTTTCAGTGGGAGCCCAGGTGCAGCGGGTGGTAAACGTCGAAGACCTGTTGGTCAGGGAAAGCCCGGAGCCCCGATGTCTGTGGTGCTGTAGATGCGCCTCCAATGGCCGGTGAGGAGCAGCAAGAGCTTGACTGGCTGGCACTTTTGGTGTGGGAGCAATCGTCCGACGTTCGTGATTTTTCGGGGTTTTTTTTCAGTGGGAGCCGAAGTGCAGCTGGTGGTAAACGTCGAAGCCCTGTTGGTCAGGGAAAGCCCGGAGCCCCGATTTCTGTGGTGCTGTAGATGCGCTGGGAATGGCCGGTGAGGAGCAGCAAGAGCTTGAGTTGCTGGCACTTTCGGTGTGGGAGCAATCGTCCGACGTTCGTGATTTTTCGGGGTTTTATTTCAGTGGGCGCCCATGTGCAGCTGGTGGTAAACGTCGAAGCCCTGTTGGTCAGGGAAAGCCCGGAGCCCCGATGTCTGTGGTGCTGTAGATGCGCTGCCAATGGCCGGTGAGGAGCAGCAAGAGCTTGACTGGCTGGCACTTTTGGTGTGGGAGCAATCGTCCGACGTTTGTGATTATTCGGGGTTTTTTTTCAGTGGGAGCCCAGGTGCAGCTGGTGGTAACAGTCAAAGCCCTGTTGGTCAGGGAAAGTCCAGAGCCCTGATGTCTGTGGTGCTGTAGATGCGCTGGGAATGGGCGGTGAGGAGCAGCAAGAGCTTGACAGGCTGGCATTTAAGGTGTGGCAGGAATCGTCCAACATTTGTGATTTTTCGGGGTTTTTTTTCAGGGGGCGCCCAGGTGCAGCTGGTGGTAAACTTCGAAGCCCTGTTGGTCAGGGGAAGCCCGAAGCCCTGTTGGTCAGGGAAAGCTTGGAGCCCCGATATCTGTGATGCTGTACATGCGCTGCCAATGGCCGGGAAGGAGCAGCAAGAGCTTGACAGGCTGGCACTTTCGGTGTGGGAGTAAATGTCCGACGTTCGTGATTTTTCAGGATTTTTTTTTAGTGGGAGCCCAGGTTTAGCTAGTTGTAAACGTCGAAGCCCTGTTGGTCAGGGAAAGCCCGGAGCCGTGATGTCTGTGGTGCTGTAGATGCGCTGGGAATGGGCGGTGAGGAGCAGCAAGAGCTTGACAGGCTGGCACTTTCGGTGTGGGAGCAATCGTCCGATGTTCGTGATTTTTCGTTTAGTTTTTTCAGTGGGCGCCCAGGTGCAGCTGGTGGTAAACGTCGAAGCCCTGTTGGTCAGGGAAAGCCCGGAGCCCCGATGTCTGTGGTGCTGTAGATGCACTGGGAATGGCCGGTGAGGGGTAGCAAGAGCTTGACTGGCTGGCACTTTCGGTGTGGGAGCAATCGTCTGATGTTTGTGATTTTGGGGTTTTTTTTTTTTCAGTGGGTGCCCAGGTGCAACTGGTGGTAAACGTCGAAGCCCTGTTGGTCAGGGAAAGCCCGGAGCCCCGATGTCTGTGGTGCTGTAGATGCGCTGGGAATGGCCAGTGAGGGGTAGCAAGAGCTTGACTGGCTGGCACTTTCGGTGTGGGAGCAATCGTCCGACGTTCGTGATTCTTCGCGGTTTTACTTTCAGTGGGCGCCCAGGTGCAGCTGGTGGTAAATGTCGAAGCCCTGTTGGTCAGGGAAAGCCCGGAGCCCCGATGTCTGTGGTGCTGTAGATGCGCTGGGAATGGAAGGTGATGAGCACCTACAGCTTGACTGGCTGGCACTTTCGGTGTGGGAGCAATCGTCCGACGTTCGTGATTATTCGGGGTTTTACTTTCAGTGGGCGCACAGGTGCAGCTGGTGGTAAACGTCGAAGCCCTGTTGGTCACGGAAAGCCCGGAGCCCCGATGTCTGTGGTGCTGTAGATGCGCTGGGAATGGCCGGTGAGGGGTAGCAAGAGCTTGACTGGCTGGCACTTTCAGTGTGGGAGCAATCGTCGGACGTTTGTGATTCTTCGCGGTTTTACTTTCAGTGGGCACCCAGGTTCAGCTGGTGGTAAACGTCGAAGCCCTGTTGGTCAGGGAAAGCCCGGAGCCCCGATGTCTGTGGTGCTGTAGATGCGCTGGGAATGTGCGGTGAGGAGCAGCAAGAGCTTGACAGGCTGGCATTTAAGGTGTGGCAGGAATCGTCCGACATTTGTGATTTTTGGGGTTATTTTTCAGGGGGCGCCCAGGTTCAGCTCGTGTTAAAAGTCGAAGCCCTGTTGGTCAGGGAAAGCCCGGAGCCCCGATGTCTGTGGTGCTGTAGATACGCTGCCAATGGCCGGTGAGTAGCAGCAAGAGCTTGACTTGCTGGCACTTTCGGTGTGAGATCAATCATCCGACGTTTTTGATTTTTCAGGGTTTTTTTTCAGTGGGCAATCAGGTGCAGCTGGTGGTAAACGTCGAAGCCCTGTTGGTCAGGGAAAGCCCGGAGCCCCGATGTCTGTGGTGCTGTAGATGCGCTGCCAATGGCCGGTGAGGAGCAGCAAGAGCTTGACTGGCTGGCACTTTTGCTATGGGAACAATCGTCCGATGTTCGTGATTTTTCTTTTATTTTTCTCAGCGGGTGCCCAGGTTCAGCTGGTGGTAAACGTCGAAGCCCTGTTGGTCAAAGAAAGCGCAGAACCCCGATGTCTGTGGTGCTGTAGATGCACTGCCAAAGTCCGGTGAGTAGCAGCAAGAGCTTGAGTTGCTGGCACTTTCGGTGTGGGAGGAATCGTCCGACGTTCGTGATTTTTCGGGATTTTTTTTCAGTGGGCGCCCAGGTGCAGCTGGTGGTAAACTTCGAAGCCCTGTTGGTCAGGGAAAGCCCGGAGCCCCGATGTCTGTGGTGCTGTAGATGCGCTGGGAATGGCCGGTGAGGAGCAGCAAGAGCTTGAGTTGCTGGCACTTTCGGTGTGGGAGGAATCGTCCGACGTTCATGATTTTTCGGGGTTTTATTTCAGTGGGCGCCCAGCTGCAGCGGGTGGTAAACGTCGAAGCCCTGTTGGTCAGGGAAAGCCCGGAGCCCCGATGTCTGTGGTGCTGTAGATGCGCTGGGAATTGCTGGTGAGAAGCAGCATGAGCTTGACTGGCTGGCACTTTCGGTGTGGGAGCACTCGTCTGATGTTCGTGATATTTCGTTTATTTTTTCCAGTGGGCGCCCAGGTGCAGCTGGTGGTAAACGTCGAAGCCCTGTTGGTCAGGGAAAGCCCGGAGCCCCGATGTCTGTCGTGCTGTAGATCGGCTGGCAATGGCCGGTGAGCAGCAGCAAGAGCTTGACTGTCTGGCACTTTTGGTGTGAGAGCAATCGTCCGACGTTCGTGATTTTTCGGTGTTCTTTTCAGTGGGAGCCCAGGTGCAGCGAGTGGTAAACGTCGAAGCCCTGTTCGTCAGGGAATGCCCGGAGCCCCGATGTCTGTGGTGTTGTAGATGCACTGCCACTGTCCGGTGAGGAGCAGCAAGAGCTTGACTGGCTGGCACTTTTGGTGTGGGAGCAATCGTCCGACGTTCGTCATTTTTCAGGGTTTATTTTCACTGGGCAACCAGGTGCAGCTGGTGGTAAATATCAAAGGCCTGTTGGTCAGGGAAAGCCCGGAGCCACGATGTCTGTGGTGCTGTAGATGCACTGCCAAAGTCCGGTGAGGAACAGCAAGAGCTTGAGTTGCTGGCACTTTCTGTGTGGGAGGAATCGTCCGACGTTTGTGATTTTTCGGGGTTTTATTTCAGTGGGCGCCCAGGTGCAGCTGGTGGTAAACGTCGAAGCCCTGTTGGTCAGGGAAAGCGCAGAACCCCGATGTCTGTGGTGCTGTAGATGCACTGCCAAACTCCGGTGAGGAGCAGCAAGAGTTTGAGTTGCTGGCACTTTTGGTGTGGGAGCAATCGTCCGATGTTCGTGATTTTTCGAGGTTTTATTTCAGTGGGCGCCCAGATGCAGCTGGTGGTAAACGTCGAAGCCCTGTTTGTCAGGGAAAGCGCAGAGCCCCGATGTCTGTGGTGCTGTAGATGCGCTGGTAATGGGAGGTGAGGAGCAGCAAGAGCTTGAGTGGCTGGCACTTTTGGTGTGAGAGCAATCATCCGACATTCGTGATTTTTCGGGGTTTTATTTCAGTGGGAGCCCAGGTGCAGCTGGTGGTAAACGTCGAAGCCCTGTTGGTCAGGGAATGCCTGGAGCCCTGATCTCTGTGGTGCTGTAGATGCGCTGGCAATGGCTGGTGAGGAGCAGCAAGAGCTTGACTGTCTGGCACGTTGGGTGTGGGAGCAATCGTCGGACGTTTGTGATTTTTGGGGATTTTTATTCACTGGGCGCCCAGGTTCAGCTGGTGGTAAACGTCGAAGCCCTGTTGGTCAGGGAAAGCCCGGAGCCCCGATGTCTGTGGTGCTGTAGATGCGCTGGCAATGGCCGGTGAGGAGCAGCCAGAGCTTGAGTTGCTGGCACTTTTGGTGTGGGAGCAATCGTCCGACGTTCGTGATTTTTCGGGGTTTTACTTTCAGTGGGCGCCCAGGTTCAGCTGGTGGTAAACGTCGAAGCCCTGTTCGTCAGGGAAAGCCCGGAGCCCCGATGTCTGTGGTGCTGTAGATGCGCTGGGAATGGGAGGTGAGGAGCAGCATGAGCTTGACTGGCTGGCACTTTCTGTGTGGGTGCAATCGTCCGACGTTCGTGATTTTTCGGGGTTTTATTTCAGTGGGCGCCCAGGTGCAGCTGGTGGTAAATGTTGAAGCCCTGTTGGTCAGGGAAAGCCCGGAGCCCCGATGTCTGTGGTGCTGTAGATGCGCTGGGAATGGCTGGTGAGGAGCAGCAAGAGCTTGACTGTCTGGCACGTTGGGTGTGGGAGCAATCGTCGGACGTTTGTGATTTTTGGGGATTTTTATTCACTGGGCGCCCAGGTTCAGCTGGTGGTAAACGTCGAAGCCCTCTTGGTCAGGGAAAGCTCGGAGCCCCGATATCTGTGGTGCTGTAGATGCGCTGCCAATGGCCGGGGAGGAGCAGCAAGAGCTTGACTGGCTGGCACTTTTGGTGTGGGAGCAATCGTCCGATGTTCGTGATTTTTCGTTTATTTTTTTCAGTGGGCGCCCAGGTTCAGCTGGTGGTAAACGTCGAAGCCCTGTTCGTCAGGGAAAGCCCAGAGCCCTGATGTCTGTGGTGCTGTAGATGCGCTGCCAATGGCCGGTGAGGAGCAGCAAGAGCTTGACTGGCTGGCACTTTTGGTGTGGGAGCAATCGTCCGATGTTCATGATTTTTCGTTTATTTTTTTCAGTGGGCGCCCAGGTTCAGCTGGTGGTAAAGGTCGAAGCCCTGTTGGTCAGGGAAAGCCCGGAGCCCCGATGTCTGTGGTGCTGTAGATGCGCTGGGAATGGGCGGTGAGGAGCAGCAAGAGCTTGAGTTGCTGGCACTTGAGTTGCTGGCATTAAAAGTGGGTCCCCAGCGATAAGAAATAGAGTTCCTAGTGGACTCTGGAGCAGAAAGATCTACTGTTCAAAAATTGCCCCGGGGGTGTGGGACATCCTCGGAGAAAGTAGAAGTTATTGGAGCAAAAGGAGAGCCTTTTGGGGTTCCTGTAATAAAAAATGTGGTTTTGGAAAGTGATTCTAAATTTGGGGTGGGGTCCTTGCTGTTAGTGCCTGAGGCGGACTATAACTTATTGGGCAGAGATTTAATGATAGAATTAGGGATTGGCTTAGAAGTCATAAAAAATGAACTAAGAATTAAGTTGTGTCCTTTACGGACAGTTGATGAGGGGAAAATAAACCCTGAGGTATGGTACACTCCGGAGACCATTGGAAAATTGGATATTGAACCTTTTTCAGTGACAATAAGAAACCCAGAAATACCAGTGAGAATAAAACAATACCCCCTACCGATGGAGGGGAGACAGGGATTGAAACCTGAGATTCAAAGGTTAATTGAAAAAGGAATATTAGAACCTTGCATGTCCCCTTTTAACACCCCCATCTTACCTGTAAAGAAACCTGATGGGACATACAGATTAGTGCATGATTTACGAGAAATTAACAAACGAACGGTTACCAGATTCCCTGTAGTGGCAAACCCTCATACACTTTTAAGCCAGCTGGGCCCCAATGATCAGTGGTATAGTGTAATTGATTTAAAGGATGCCTTCTGGGCATGCCCCTTAAAGAAAGATTGCAGGGATTATTTTGCTTTTGAATGGGAAGACCCGGACACTTACAGAAAACAACAATTACGGTGGACCGTTTTACCTCAAGGGTTCACCGAGTCTCCAAATTTGTTTGGACAGGCATTAGAACAAATATTGAGGGGGTACGAATTAGGTGGGGGGGTGACCCTTGTCCAGTATGTGGACGATTTACTGTTGGCCGGCAGCGATGAGGAGGCAGTTAGGGAGGAGAGTATTAGGTTGTTAAATTTTTTAAGTTTACAGGGATTAAAGGTGTCGAAATCAAAACTGCAATTTGTCGAAAAGGAAGTGAAATATTTAGGGCACAGATTGAGTAAAGGAACTAAGAAGTTAGACCCAGAAAGAGTTCAGGGCATATTATCATTGCCGGCTCCAAAAACTAAGAGACAGATCAGACAATTGCTGGGCCTTTTGGGATATTGTAGACAATGGATTGAAGGCTATAGTAGGAAAGTAAAATTTTTATATGCTAAGATATCTAAGGATGGCCTATTAAAATGGTCTAAGGATGATGATGAACAATTGGAAGTTTTAAAAATGGATTTGGTAAACACTCCTGTTTTGAGTTTACCGGATGTCAAGAAACCATTTTATTTATTTATTAATGTTGATGAAGGAACAGCATATGGGGTGTTAGTGCAAGAATGGGCAGGGAAGAAAAAGCCTGTAGGATACCTTTCTAAATTGTTAGACCCTGTAAGCAGAGGATGGCCTATCTGCCTACAAGCTATAGTGGCTGCGGCTCTGCTAGTGGAAGAGGCTCACAAAGTTACCTTTGGGGGAGAACTGAAAGTATTATCACCCCACAATATTAGAGGAATTTTACAACAGAAAGCTGAAAAGTGGATTACTGATGCCAGGCTCCTGAAGTACGAGGGTATCCTGATATCTTCACCTAAACTAGAACTTGAAGTTACTGGTTTACAGAATCCAGCACAATTTCTGTACGGGGAACCGTCAGAGGAGATAACTCATGATTGCCTGCACACTATTGAAGAACAAGCCAAAATTAGACCAGATTTGGAGGAAGAAGAGCTAGAGGATGGGGAAAAACTTTTTGTAGATGGATCTTCCCGGGTAATAGAGGGGAAAAGAAAATCAGGATATGCGATAATTAATGGAAAAACATTTAAGGTAATAGAATCAGGGCCCCTGAGTCCCAGTTGGTCGGCTCAAGCATGCGAGTTATACGCAGTTTTAAGAGCTTTACAATTATTAGAAGGAAAAATCGGCACCATCTATACGGATTCCAAATATGCCTTTGGAATAGTGCATACATTTGGGAAAATTTGGGAAGAAAGAGGCTTAATAAATTCCCAGGGAAAGGGATTGGTTCATCAGGAGTTAATAATTGAAATTTTGCAGGCTTTACGGAGGCCGGTAGGAATAGCAGTGGTCCATTTAAAAGGGCATCAGCGGGGATTAACTCCACTGACAAGGGGAAACAATCTAGCAGATCAAGAAGCAAAACGAGCGGCTTTAATGATCTTCAAGGAAAAGAAAGATAGAAAGTTTCCTTGCAAGGATTGTTGGAAGAGCACACTTCATTGTAGCTGTGCGAATCCTAATTATCAGTTTTGTTGTGCGCATGGGGAAGAGTACCACCTGTACAGCTTCACTGTGCAGGAGAAAGACAAGTTAGTCCGAATGGGGGCAAGGGAAGTCAAATCTGGAGAATGGGAACTTCCTGATGGACGAGAGGTCATTTCAAAAACTATGGCTATAAGAATCATGCGCAAGTACCATGAAAACACCCACTGGGGGGTTCAAGCACTAGTAGATCAATTTGCCATAAAATATGCTTGCATTGGGGTATATAATATAGCAAAAAGAATAATTGGAGATTGCCTAATTTGCCAAAAAGTGAACAAGCACCAATTAAGAGAAAGACCATTAGGGGGAAGAGATTTGGCTCACCGACCCTTCGCCAAAATTCAGATAGACTTCACCGAACTACCGAAAGTAGGCAGGTATAGATATTTGTTGGTAATAATAGATCATTTAACACACTTTGTAGAAGCATTTCCAACAGTCAGGGCCACTGCCCAAACGGTGACAAAACTATTGCTTGAAAATGTGATACCTAGGTATGGCTCTATTGAAACTATTGACTCTGATAGGGGACCACATTTTGCTTCAAAAATCATAAAAGAAGTTTTTACTGCTTTGGGGACCAAGTGGGAATATCATACACCCTGGCACCCACAGAGTTCGGGAAAAATAGAGCGGGTAAACGGTGAGATAAAGAAACAACTGACCAAATTAATGATGGAGACCAAATTATCTTGGGTAAAATGCCTTCCCTTAGCCTTATTAAATATTAGAATCCAACCTCACACGGATGTGGGAATCTCCCCTTTCGAAATGTTATATGGAATGCCTTATGATTTGGAGGTTCCCCGAGATCATCCCCAGGCTGAAAATTTACAACTGAAACAGTACATAATCCAACTCATGTCTATGAGGAAACAATTGCGAGATAAAGGCTTAGCAGTACAAAGGCCTCCGTTGGACATTGCAATACACAATATACAACCTGGAGATAACGTTTTAATTAGGCCATGGAAGGAGTCCTCACTAACTCCCCGCTGGGAAGGGCCTTATCTTGTTTTACTCACTACAGAAACCGCCATCCGGACTGCTGAACGGGGGTGGACCCATGCCAGCCGGGTAAAAGGACCCATCTCCGAGGAGCAGTGGGAGAGCTCTGGAGACCCGAATACCTTGAAATTAAAACTGCGAAGAAAAAGACAGACTAATAAATTGAACTGAGCAATGAACATGTATCGGTAAGGCGGAGACGCTTCGCTTGTTAACCTTTTTTTTACAGAAGAACCACACTTGGAGACCTGGAAAATACATGGATACGTAAGGACTATATTGAAATCAGAATTGTGGTTGTAATTGTAATTATCATTATATATATGAGCCTTTAAGAAAAGTGATGTGTCACATAGTTCATATTAATTGTAGCAATAAGTTTGGTAGTAGCAGGGAAGGAACTTACATATCTTTGGAAGTGCCGAAAACAGGAGTAGCCTCGTTTAAACAATTTAAAAATAAAATACCAAAGTGCTACTCCCAGGAGAATCGGGAGCCGAACAGAAAATAAATAAGTGAGGGCCGATTCACTGTCACATTTCTCCTGAAGATTGTCCTTGCCACCAAGAAGATGACATTCCTCGTAGCTCGAAGCAACCGAGTTGACGAGCGAGGTGGAGGGACAAGGTGCTGTGGAGAACTGACCCCTGTCACTGCAGATGATTTAAAGGCCCTCCAAGTGAAAAGGCCCCGAGGTTCCAAATGGGAAAAAGGCACTAGTCAAATTGGCTTAAAACAAAATTGGAGGCTTCACCCTTTTCGGTACGTCCTGACTATTCTGTTTTTAATGTTACCACAAACATGGGGGAAACGGAGCCACCAAGCTCATCAGCCATTCGAATGGACACTGCATCAAGTGGGCATTGATGATGATAAAGTCATACAAACTATAATAACTCCAGGGGCCCCTGCCTTTAAGACCACTCTGTGTCAGTTAGCGCCAGTAGATGGAGCGTGTAAAAATGAAGGTACACCATTTTATCTATGCCCGAGCTCTAACCCTGGGAAATCGTATTGTAACCAACCAGGACAACATTTTTGCGCATACTGGGGTTGTGAAACAATTGCTAACCGGTGGATTCCAGAGCCTGGAAAAGATCCCTTCTTGAAGGTATCTTGGGCCCCTTATGGATGTAAGCCGCAAGTGGTACGTACACTGGATAGAAGTGGGTCTGTCAGTATCGCAAAGTGGAGTTGCAACTACTGGCACTTGAATGTGACCCGACCTCAGGACCCTAGCTGGCTAGTAGGAAGAACTTGGGGAGTTCGTTATAATAAGGAACTAGGGCAAGATAGAGGTGGGCTAATACACATTAAAAAGAAACCAGCCTCGAATGATCCACTGCCAGTAGGCCCCAAGCAGGTCCTGACTGATCATTTGGCTAAGAAAACAGACCCCGACCAGACACTGACTGATAGTTTGGTCAAGGAAACAGAGGGTGATGTAACGAAAGTTATTGTAATGAATAGTACCCAAGCCATCCAAACCCCTGACGAAAACTCTGGGGATAACCCTCTTTGGAAACTGATGCAAGCCAGTTACCTGGTATTAAACCACACAAACCCAAATTAAATCACACAAACCACACAAACACAAACATTGCTGGGTGTGTTGCGATACTAGACCTCCCTTCTATGAGGCAATAGGCATCCACTCAAAGGCGAAAAGGGTAAATGGTTCAAACCCAACACAATGTTTATGGGATTCTGAAGGTCGAAAACCAGGCCTGACGATGCAACATGTATCGGGACAAGGGAGATGTATTGGGAATGTACCCCCAGAGAAAAATAAATTATGCAAGATAAGAGCTTCCCTGAAAGGGAAGCCCCCTGCTGATTGGCTAATACCAGCCCGTAACACCAAATGGATCTGCTCCAAAACTGGAATCACTCCCTGTTTATCTCTTAAATTGTTCAACGAATATGAGGAATATTGCATCCAAGTGATGATAATCCCCCGGATCATATACCACCCTGAGGAATTTGTGCATAATAACCAGAATACCCAGAGTCACCACTTACAGAAACGAGAACCATTTACCTTTACGGCTTTGACAATAGCCACTTTGATAGCTGTAGGAGCAACAGGCGCGGGCACAGGAATAACGTCATTGGTCCAACAAAATCAGAAATTTCAATCACTTAGAATAGCAGTAGACGAAGACTTGGTAAGAATTGAACAATCAATAACTGCCTTGGAAAAATCTGTTAGATCATTATCAGAGGTGGTGCTACAAAACCGAAGGGGGTTAGATTTAATGTTTCTACAACAAGGTGGGCTATGTGCTGCCTTGGGAGAACAATGTTGTGTATATGCTGATCACACAGGGATTGTAAGGGATACTATGACAAAACTTCGGGAAGGCCTAGAAAAACGAAAACGAGAACAAGAAACGCAACAAAGCTGGTATGAGTCCTGGTTTAACCACTCTCCTTGGCTTACCGCATTACTATCTACCATTGCAGGACCCTTGATTATATTAATACTGGTATTAACTTTTGGACCCTGTATATTCAATAGAGTAGTTACAATTGTAAAAAACAGATTGGAAGCAGCTCATTTGATGCTTATGAGAGCCAAGCATGAACCTCTGGGAGGAATACCGGAGGTGGAGGAGACCCTCATTTTGAGCCAGCAGGTGCTTAAGCGATTTGATGAACAAAATAGTGAAAAGAAAAAGGGGGGATTGTAATAAACTGTGAGCTGTTTGTTCATCAAACCTTGTCAGAACAATGGAGAGTTATATGAAATACACAAAGTCGGCCACAAGAAAGTTACATTAAATACACAAGGTCAGCCACAGGCACCTGGCTATGTAAAAACGGCATGCAGGACTGCGAAAGGAGGGAGCGGGGGGGGCTCATAAAGATGAAGGGTATAAAACCAGTAACTTTCTAACCATATAGTTTGAAGAAGCAATTAGTGGGAGGGGGAAGTCTGGTTTGGAGCAAGAAACAGTCTCACATTATCTCGAGGGAGGGAGGGAGTGATTAAAAGGAGCAAGGATTCGAGAACAGGATGGCACCCATCACATAAATCTCCTTGTTCAAGAAGGACACGAATCGGCTCAGACTGATAAGGACACTGCCAACTTGTGGGAACAGCACATTCCAGGCAAAGGTGAAAAGTACACCGTGAAGAAGACCTACGGCCTTCCTCCCAAAAGACCCCCGAAGACCCTCGCCCACAATTCCTGGGAGAATTTGCGCAAGCGCGAAGGACTGATAAGCTAATTAGCATACGAAGCGAGAGTAGGTGGGTTTAGGTAATGAATATGTATAAGCATCAACGGAATATTTATTGTTTTTACTGTATAAGAATGGGGCGGTTTGCTATCTCGGCGCGCGCCGTTGGCGGAGCAGGAGACTCCCCGGCCGCCCAGCGCTGTTTTGCTTACTGGTCGCTTGCTTTAATAAACCAAATTTTTAATTGGCCAATCTCTGTCAGTTAATTGGACAAAGAGGGCAGATAAACTATAACAGCAGGACGCCATTTTATGGGGGCAGGATGCCATTTTGGGGGGGTAGAAGGCCCAGTTGTGGGGCAGGGGGCCACTTTCGGGGGCAAGAGAGCATTTTGGGGGGCAGGACGCCATTTTGGGGGGTAGAAGGCCCAGTTATGGGGCAGGAGACCACTTTCGGGGGCGAGAGCGCATTTTGTGGGGCAAGGAGGCCATTTTGGGGGTCGCCCCACCCACGGCGAGGGAGGACCCGAGACACCCAATCGCGGCGAGGGACGACCCGAGACACCCAATGGCGGCGAGGGAAGACCTCCGGTGTCCAATGGCGGCAAGGTGAGACCCGAGTGAGCTCCGCCCCCCACCCCCCCAGCTTATGGGCGGGGCCACGTTGGGTTGGCCAACCTGGTTGAGCTCTCAAGACCCGCGATGGCCCCGCCCACGGCGGCCATCTTGGGACAGAACGCTGGGCAGAGATGAGAGGCGGGAAGGGGCCCAGGGGAGTTTTTACTCGTGGCCCATGCCGCGCTGGCAAAGCAGCGCCGTCCCCTCCTCTTCCTCGGAGGAAGGGGGTGGGCGGGGCTTCCTCCCGGCACGGGGCCGTCCGCGGGGGCTCAGCCCTCGTCGCTGCCGGAGACGCTGGCCATGGCGTAGGCGCCGGCGTCGTCCTTGTCGTGCAGCCCCTTCCAGTGAACGCCGCCTGGCCGGGGGAGGGGGGCGGGGCCTAGGCGGGGGGTGCAGCCGCGATGGCCCCGCCCCCTCAGTGAAAAACCGGGTGGCCCTGCCCCCTTCCCGGTTTTATATCGCTCGATGTTAAGCTTGGGAAGAGGGAGGGGTGGAGGGAGGTTATCTTGTTCTCTGTCTCATTATCTTGCTGTTTGTAGTAATAAATGAATAGTTTTCCCCAAGAGGAGTCTGTTTTGCCCGTGATGGTAACTTTAAGGATTTCTCCCTGTCCTTATCTCAAACCTCGAGCCGTTTTTCCTTACGTTATCTCCCCCTGTTCTCTCGGAGGGTGGGAGGAGTGAGAGAGAGACTGCGTAGTCTGGTCCTGATCGGGGCTGAACTACGACAGTGTTACTTTCTTAAACATTCTCCAAACCCATAGGTACAGCACAATAGTTAATATTAATAAAACCCCTAAGCTAATCAATAAGATCACAACGGGGCGCACCATAGTATTAAGGATCCCTGTTGCCTCTGTCCCAGCCCCACTCATGCCCTGAGTACATTTCCATTTTGTGCATAACCACAGTGGCCAAGTTTAAGCCCGACCGTTTAAAAGGTGGTCCCATGCTTCCTGTAAACCCAAGGGAGGCGTGAGACCACGGCCATTTGGTGTCCTTTTGATTACAAGTTAGTGGTAAGATGCAGGAAAATATTGTAAGCCCAATCACAATTCCAATTAAACAATTGGTCATTTTAGGATTTAGTTGGTCTAGTGGATTAGTACAGCTACTTCTGTAGATAATGTACTGCCTTTGGTGACCTGCTAAAATGGGTTTTATATTTCCTATAATAAAATGACAAATAAGATATAAACTGCACCGATGACAGATTTGGGCGAGATTAGTTACTGGCCGGTCCCGGTTTCTTTGTCCGGTATCGTTTGCTGTGGTGTCCCTCCGGTTCACTACTGCACTGTTCCCGCCCTTATCCGTTCGAACGAGTTTAAGTCTCAAGTCTTCGTTGTTGTCTGGAGTTACTTTCCACAAGGTTGCAGAGGCTCTCTTGATCCGAGTATGGTGTATCCAGGAGTTCTGTCCCTTTACCTTAATTGCCGTGTAGGTGGTGAGGAGGACTTGAAAAGGTCCGGCCCACTGTGGTTCCAGAGTTTTTTCTGTAAGAGACTTAACATATACATAGTCCCCTGGTTGTATATCGTGAACAGGCCCATCCAGACCCCTACGACGTGTTCCCATTGCATGTTTTTCAATTCTTTTTAATTGTTTGTTTAGTGCCACCATATAGGAGGTCATTATTTCTTCACCAATTTGTGAAGACGTTCCCTTTTGTACCCCATAGGGTCGTCCATATAGAATTTCGAATGGACTAAGCCCTTCTCTTGCTCTTGGTCTGGTTCGTATTCGTATAAGAGCTAATGGTAAAGTTAGATTAGTTTCCTGACCCAACTTGACAATCTGTTGTTTGATTGGGTGATTCATTTTCTCCACCTGGCCACTTGATTGTGGTCGGTAAGAGGTATGTAATTGCCACTCTATCCCTAGATGGTGGCTAATTGCTTGTACTATTCTGGACACAAAATGTGGTCCTCTATCCGATGACATTACTGCTGCGACTCCAAACCTAGGTACTATTTCCTGGAGCAGTATTTTGGTTACTTCCCAGGCTTTAGCAGTTCCGCACGGGAAAGCTTCTGGCCAGCCTGAAAAGGTATCCGTAAGTACTAATAAGTATCGATACCCCCCTTTTCTAGGGAGTTCTGAGAAATCAATCTGCCAACGTTGTCCCGGACCATTCCCCTTTCCGATTTTTTCAAGTTTCGGCCCTTTTACAACTTTAGGATTAGTCTGGAGACAAAGATCACATTGTTGAGTTACTTGTCTAACGGTAGTGTCTAAGTTTCACGCTATTATGTTCCTGATGAGATCTTTATATAGGGCTTCTGCCCCCCCCTCCCCCCAGTGTCTTTTTCTATGTTCTTCTCGGACTACTGACCATATCATGTAGGAGGGAATTACTACCCTCCCGTGTGAGGGGTAGTAATTGGCCCACCCTTCCTCATTATATGACCCCTTTAGATCATTAATAAGTTTGCCGACTTCCTTTGTGTATTCTGGTTTACCTTCTAGAAATACCTGTCCATCAGGTATTAGCGCACCCTCTACCTTGATTGTTTCTCTAGCTGCTTGTTTTGCTTCCCTATCTGCCAGCTCATTTCCTCTTTCCAATTCTGTGCTCACTTTCTGGTGTGCTTTAATATGCATAATTGCCACCTTTTTGGGAAGCTGGACTGCATTCAGGATTTTCAAAATCCCTTCTGCGTGTTTGATGGTTTTTCCATGAGAATTTAACAGTCCTCTTGCCTTCCATATTGCTCCATGGGCATGTACCACCCCAAAGGCATATTTAGGGTCAGTCCAAATGTTTACAGTCCTTCCCTGGGCTCTCTCCAGGGCTCAGGTAAGGGCTATGATCTCGGCCTTTTGGGCTGAGACGTCGGCTGATAGTGGCCTGGACTCTATCACCTTTTCAAAAGTGGTAACAGCATATCCGGAATGTCGCCTTCCATTTAACATATAGCTGCTTCCATCGGTGAACCAATGTTCGGCTCCATCGACAGGGACATCTTTAAGATCCGTTCGACTAGAATACATGGTTTCAATTGTTTCCAAGCAGTCATGACTCACCGGCTCCCCGATGTTCCCATCAAGGAATGAGGCCGGATTGATGATGTTTGTGGTCACGATTTCAACATCATCCTGTTCAACCATTATAGCTTGATATTTCAGGAACCTTTGTGGGGAAAGCCAATGCCCTCCTTTTGCTTCAAGGACCGCAGATACAGTCTGGGAAACTAGGACAGTCATTTTCTGGCCTAGAGTGAACTTTCAGGCTTCTTGAATGTTTAGAATGACAGCTGCTACTGCTCTCAGACAGCTGGGCCACTGTCGCAGTTCAGCCCTGATCAGGACCAGACTACACAGTCTCTCTCTCGCTCCCCCCACCCTCCGAGAGAATAGGGGGAGATGATATAAGAAAAACGGCTCGAGGTTTGAGATAAGGACGGG
Source organism: Chlamydotis macqueenii (assembly GCF_036417535.1). Classification (NCBI taxonomy): domain Eukaryota; kingdom Metazoa; phylum Chordata; class Aves; order Otidiformes; family Otididae; genus Chlamydotis; species Chlamydotis macqueenii. The sequence goes on from NW_028239220.1 coordinate 55,524, forward strand.
AAGAAATTTGTAAAGTTACCGTTACAGGCAAAACAGACTCGACTTGGGGAAAAACACTCATTTATTTCTAAAACTAGCAGGAGAATGAGACAGGGAACAAGATAACCTCCCCCCACTCCTCCCTCTTCCCGGGCTTAACATTATCTCTACTACCTTCCCCTCCCGAGCAGCATGGAGGGGGGGTCGGGGGCGGGGGGGGGGGAATGGGGGTCGCAGTCAGTTCATCACGCGTTGTTTTACGCCTCTGTGTCATCGTTGGGGGAAGAACTACTTGCATTCCTCCTCTGCTCCAGCGTGGGGTCCCTCCCACGGGCCACAGTCCTCCGTGAAACTGCCCCGGCGTGGGTCATCTCTTCCACGGGGTGCAGTCCCTCTAGAACAGCTGTCCCAGCGGGCCCTCCACGGGGCACAGCCTCCTTCAGGCCTCTACCTGTTCCGGCGTGGGGTCCTCCACAGGCTGCAGGTGGACCTCTGCCCCTCCGTGGACCTCCATGGGCTGCAGGGGGACAACCTGCTCCACCATGGTCGTCACCACGAGTTGCAGAGGAATCTTGGCCAGGAGCCGCATTACTCCTCCCCCTCCTTCTTCACTGACCTTGGCGTCTGCAGCCGTTCCTCGCAACAGGCTGGCAGACGCCTCTCAGGATCCTTTTTACATCTTATTCACTTCAACTGCTCCTCTCCACTTCTTGCAGCCAGGCCGGGCCGAGTTGGGCCCAGTCGGCTGCCCGGCGGGAGGCCAGAGGGTGAGGCCTGCAAGGCCCACAAGGCTCGCGCTTCCCCCTCTCTGCCCCCCGCTCAGCTGCTTCACATCTCTCCCTTTTTTTTTTTCTGTTTCCCCCTTCTTAAATATGTTATAGCAGAGGCATTATCACAGAACATTCTGCTACCAATTGGCTCGGCCTTGGCCAGCAGTGGGTCCGCCCTAGGCCCGGCCAAGTCCACTGAACAAAGGGGAGCGACTTCTAGCAGTTTCCTACAGAAGCTACCACCTTAGCACCCCCCCCACTAACAAAACCAGAACAGCCACCCTTTCGCAGCGGCATCCAGCTGTTTGGAGAAGTATGCTACCGCCCGTCTGTATGGTCCCAAATCTTGTGCCAATATTCCTAGTGCCATTCCTTGTTTTTCGTGGGAAAATAGAAAAAATGGCTTACTCACATCAGGAAGTCCCAATGCTGATGCCGACATCAGGGCTTTCTTCAGCTGATGGAAGGCTCGATCTGACTCAGCATCCCACTGGAGATCCTTTTGGTTAGCTGCTATCAGGGAATAGAGTGGCTTAACAAGCAGACCATAATCACATATCCAAAGTTGGCACCACCCGTCATTCCTAAGAATGTCCGTAGTTCCTTTATAGTTTGTGGTCGGGGGCTTTGGCATATGGCCTCTTTCCGGGCTTGTCCTAGGATCCGTTGTCCGGCACTGATCTCGTACCCCAGGTACGTGACCTGGGGTTGTAACAACGCCTGTGCCTTTTTCTTAGAAACCCGATATCCCCGTAGTCCCAGGAAATTTAACAGACTCACGGTCCAAATGACACAGGATTCTTTGGTTCTGGTTGCAATAAGAAGGTCGTCTACATACTGTAACACCTTCCCTTCTTCTGAAGGTGGTTCCCATGATTCCAAGTCCTTTGCTAGCTGATTCCTCAAAACTGTGGGGCACGAGAAGTGCCTGCTCCGGAGGCTTCTTGCGAGCAGCGCTAAAAGCACGCGAACATCGCGTTTCTGTGCTTTCCTGAACAGCTTGCGCTGGGACAGTTACAGCCGTGTTTTGCAAGCTGTCCGGGGTTCTGAGGCACTAAAAGTGCGGATGTGTGGCGACTGTCCAAGACGAGAACCGGCTGCTCTGAAAGCCCTTCCTGCTCGTCACGTACGCTTTCTAGCAGCTCTACGGACACACACGCGTCAGCCTCTTCACTGTCCTACACAGCTAGCACGCTGGCAGTTACCGTCAACTTGGAAGCAGCCGCGCAGAAGGCAGTCGCCCTGCAACCGGCGAACAGCGCACATTCGCGGCTACACGCGAGCTGGCCGCACTCGGAGCTTTCGCGGCTCTTCTCTCGCTCTTTCCCGCAGAGCTCCGGCGATGCACAACTCGAACCGCGAAAGCCGCAATGAGCTTTGTGCAAGCTGCGCAGAAGAAACAAGGCACTAAACCGGCAAATGTCCAGCTAATCTCCAACGTGAAAAGGGTCAGCAAGGAAAGCTCTTGCTAACAGCCCAGAAGCATTGCGACTCTTCTCTGGATGATTTGCCCACCAACACTTCACATCAGCTCAAGCCGGCTGCCCGGAGGAAAAGAGGCTAGGAAAGATCGTAGCAGGCACGGTTGTTGCTGCACGAGAAGTGCCTGCTCCGGAGGCTTCTTGCGAGCAGCGCTAAAAGCACGCGAACATCGCGTTTCTGTGCTTTCCTGAACAGCTTGCGCTGGGACAGTTACAGCCGTGTTTTGCAAGCTGTCCGGGGTTCTGAGGCACTAAAAGTGCGGATGTGTGGCGACTGTCCAAGACGAGAACCGGCTGCTCTGAAAGCCCTTCCTGCTCGTCACGTACGCTTTCTAGCAGCTCTACGGACACACACGCGTCAGCCTCTTCACTGTCCTACACAGCTAGCACGCTGGCAGTTACCGTCAACTTGGAAGCAGCCGCGCAGAAGGCACTCGCTTTGCAACCGGCGAACAGCGCACATTCGCGGCTACACGCGAGCTGGCCGCACTCGGAGCTTTCGCGGCTCTTCTCTCGCTCTTTCCCGCAGAGCTCCGGCGATGCACAACTCGAACCGCGAAAGCCGCAAAGAGCTTTGTGCAAGCTGCGCAGAAGAAACAAGGCACTAAACCGGCAAATGTCCAGCTAATCTCCAACGTGAAAAGGGTCAGCAAGGAAAGCTCTTGCTAACAGCCCAGAAGCATTGCGACGCTTCTCTGGATGATTTGCCCACCAACACTTCACATCAGCTCAAGCCGGCTGCCCGGAGGAAAAGAGGCTAGGAAAGATCGTAGCAGGCACGGTTGTTGCTGCACGAGAAGTGCCTGCTCCGGAGGCTTCTTGCGAGCAGCGCTAAAAGCACGCGAACATCGCGTTTCTGTGCTTTCCTGAACAGCTTGCGCTGGGACAGTTACAGCCGTGTTTTGCAAGCTGTCCGGGGTTCTGAGGCACTAAAAGTGCGGATGTGTGGCGACTGTGCAAGACGAGAACCGGCTGCTCTGAAAGCCCTTCCTGCTCGTCACGTACGCTTTCTAGCAGCTCTACGGACACACACGCGTCAGCCTCTTCACTGTCCTACACAGCTAGCACGCTGGCAGTTACCGTCAACTTGGAAGCAGCCGCGCAGAAGGCAGTCGCCCTGCAACCGGCGAACAGCGCACATTCGCGGCTACACGCGAGCTGGCCGCACTCGGAGCTTTCGCGGCTCTTCTCTCGCTCTTTCCCGCAGAGCTCCGGCGATGCACAACTCGAACCGCGAAAGCCGCAATGAGCTTTGTGCAAGCTGCGCAGAAGAAACAAGGCACTAAACCGGCAAATGTCCAGCTAATCTCCAACGTGAAAAGGGTCAGCAAGGAAAGCTCTTGCTAACAGCCCAGAAGCATTGCGACGCTTCTCTGGATGATTTGCCCACCAACACTTCACATCAGCTCAAGCCGGCTGCCCGGAGGAAAAGAGGCTAGGAAAGATCGTAGCAGGCACGGTTGTTGCTGCACGAGAAGTGCCTGCTCCGGAGGCTTCTTGCGAGCAGCGCTAAAAGCACGCGAACATCGCGTTTCTGTGCTTTCCTGAACAGCTTGCGCTGGGACAGTTACAGCCGTGTTTTGCAAGCTGTCCGGGGTTCTGAGGCACTAAAAGTGCGGATGTGTGGCGACTGTGCAAGACGAGAACCGGCTGCTCTGAAAGCCCTTCCTGCTCGTCACGTACGCTTTCTAGCAGCTCTACGGACACACACGCGTCAGCCTCTTCACTGTCCTACACAGCTAGCACGCTGGCAGTTACCGTCAACTTGGAAGCAGCCGCGCAGAAGGCACTCGCTTTGCAACCGGCGAACAGCGCACATTCGCGGCTACACGCGAGCTGGCCGCACTCGGAGCTTTCGCGGCTCTTCTCTCGCTCTTTCCCGCAGAGCTCCGGCGATGCACAACTCGAACCGCGAAAGCCGCAATGAGCTTTGTGCAAGCTGCGCAGAAGAAACAAGGCACTAAACCGGCAAATGTCCAGCTAATCTCCAACGTGAAAAGGCTCAGCAAGGAAAGCTCTTGCTAACAGCCCAGAAGCATTGCGACGCTTCTCTGGATGATTTGCCCACCAACACTTCACATCAGCTCAAGCCGGCTGCCCGGAGGAAAAGAGGCTAGGAAAGATCGTAGCAGGCACGGTTGTTGCTGCACGAGAAGTGCCTGCTCCGGAGGCTTCTTGCGAGCAGCGCTAAAAGCACGCGAACATCGCGTTTCTGTGCTTTCCTGAACAGCTTGCGCTGGGACAGTTACAGCCGTGTTTTGCAAGCTGTCCGGGGTTCTGAGGCACTAAAAGTGCGGATGTGTGGCGACTGTCCAAGACGAGAACCGGCTGCTCTGAAAGCCCTTCCTGCTCGTCACGTACGCTTTCTAGCAGCTCTACGGACACACACGCGTCAGCCTCTTCACTGTCCTACACAGCTAGCACGCTGGCAGTTACCGTCAACTTGGAAGCAGCCGCGCAGAAGGCACTCGCCCTGCAACCGGCGAACAGCGCACATTCGCGGCTACACGCGAGCTGGCCGCACTCGGAGCTTTCGCGGCTCTTCTCTCGCTCTTTCCCGCAGAGCTCCGGCGATGCACAACTCGAACCGCGAAAGCCGCAATGAGCTTTGTGCAAGCTGCGCAGAAGAAACAAGGCACTAAACCGGCAAATGTCCAGCTAATCTCCAACGTGAAAAGGGTCAGCAAGGAAAGCTCTTGCTAACAGCCCAGAAGCATTGCGACTCTTCTCTGGATGATTTGCCCACCAACACTTCACATCAGCTCAAGCCGGCTGCCCGGAGGAAAAGAGGCTAGGAAAGATCGTAGCAGGCACGGTTGTTGCTGCACGAGAAGTGCCTGCTCCGGAGGCTTCTTGCGAGCAGCGCTAAAAGCACGCGAACATCGCGTTTCTGTGCTTTCCTGAACAGCTTGCGCTGGGACAGTTACAGCCGTGTTTTGCAAGCTGTCCGGGGTTCTGAGGCACTAAAAGTGCGGATGTGTGGCGACTGTCCAAGACGAGAACCGGCTGCTCTGAAAGCCCTTCCTGCTCGTCACGTACGCTTTCTAGCAGCTCTACGGACACACACGCGTCAGCCTCTTCACTGTCCTACACAGCTAGCACGCTGGCAGTTACCGTCAACTTGGAAGCAGCCGCGCAGAAGGCACTCGCTTTGCAACCGGCGAACAGCGCACATTCGCGGCTACACGCGAGCTGGCCGCACTCGGAGCTTTCGCGGCTCTTCTCTCGCTCTTTCCCGCAGAGCTCCGGCGATGCACAACTCGAACCGCGAAAGCCGCAATGAGCTTTGTGCAAGCTGCGCAGAAGAAACAAGGCACTAAACCGGCAAATGTCCAGCTAATCTCCAACGTGAAAAGGCTCAGCAAGGAAAGCTCTTGCTAACAGCCCAGAAGCATTGCGACGCTTCTCTGGATGATTTGCCCACCAACACTTCACATCAGCTCAAGCCGGCTGCCCGGAGGAAAAGAGGCTAGGAAAGATCGTAGCAGGCACGGTTGTTGCTGCACGAGAAGTGCCTGCTCCGGAGGCTTCTTGCGAGCAGCGCTAAAAGCACGCGAACATCGCGTTTCTGTGCTTTCCTGAACAGCTTGCGCTGGGACAGTTACAGCCGTGTTTTGCAAGCTGTCCGGGGTTCTGAGGCACTAAAAGTGCGGATGTGTGGCGACTGTGCAAGATGAGAACCGGCTGCTCTGAAAGCCCTTCCTGCTCGTCACGTACGCTTTCTAGCAGCTCTACGGACACACACGCGTCAGCCTCTTCACTGTCCTACACAGCTAGCACGCTGGCAGTTACCGTCAACTTGGAAGCAGCCGCGCAGAAGGCAGTCGCCCTGCAACCGGCGAACAGCGCACATTCGCGGCTACACGCGAGCTGGCCGCACTCGGAGCTTTCGCGGCTCTTCTCTCGCTCTTTCCCGCAGAGCTCCGGCGATGCACAACTCGAACCGCGAAAGCCGCAATGAGCTTTGTGCAAGCTGCGCAGAAGAAACAAGGCACTAAACCGGCAAATGTCCAGCTAATCTCCAACGTGAAAAGGGTCAGCAAGGAAAGCTCTTGCTAACAGCCCAGAAGCATTGCGACGCTTCTCTGGATGATTTGCCCACCAACACTTCACATCAGCTCAAGCCGGCTGCCCGGAGGAAAAGAGGCTAGGAAAGATCGTAGCAGGCACGGTTGTTGCTGCACGAGAAGTGCCTGCTCCGGAGGCTTCTTGCGAGCAGCGCTAAAAGCACGCGAACATCGCGTTTCTGTGCTTTCCTGAACAGCTTGCGCTGGGACAGTTACAGCCGTGTTTTGCAAGCTGTCCGGGGTTCTGAGGCACTAAAAGTGCGGATGTGTGGCGACTGTGCAAGACGAGAACCGGCTGCTCTGAAAGCCCTTCCTGCTCGTCACGTACGCTTTCTAGCAGCTCTACGGACACACACGCGTCAGCCTCTTCACTGTCCTACACAGCTAGCACGCTGGCAGTTACCGTCAACTTGGAAGCAGCCGCGCAGAAGGCACTCGCCCTGCAACCGGCGAACAGCGCACATTCGCGGCTACACGCGAGCTGGCCGCACTCGGAGCTTTCGCGGCTCTTCTCTCGCTCTTTCCCACAGAGCTCCGGCGATGCACAACTCGAACCGCGAAAGCCGCAATGAGCTTTGTGCAAGCTGCGCAGAAGAAACAAGGCACTAAACCGGCAAATGTCCAGCTAATCTCCAACGTGAAAAGGCTCAGCAAGGAAAGCTCTTGCTAACAGCCCAGAAGCATTGCGACGCTTCTCTGGATGATTTGCCCACCAACACTTCACATCAGCTCAAGCCGGCTGCCCGGAGGAAAAGAGGCTAGGAAAGATCGTAGCAGGCACGGTTGTTGCTGCACGAGAAGTGCCTGCTCCGGAGGCTTCTTGCGAGCAGCGCTAAAAGCACGCGAACATCGCGTTTCTGTGCTTTCCTGAACAGCTTGCGCTGGGACAGTTACAGCCGTGTTTTGCAAGCTGTCCGGGGTTCTGAGGCACTAAAAGTGCGGATGTGTGGCGACTGTCCAAGACGAGAACCGGCTGCTCTGAAAGCCCTTCCTGCTCGTCACGTACGCTTTCTAGCAGCTCTACGGACACACACGCGTCAGCCTCTTCACTGTCCTACACAGCTAGCACGCTGGCAGTTACCGTCAACTTGGAAGCAGCCGCGCAGAAGGCAGTCGCCCTGCAACCGGCGAACAGCGCACATTCGCGGCTACACGCGAGCTGGCCGCACTCGGAGCTTTCGCGGCTCTTCTCTCGCTCTTTCCCGCAGAGCTCCGGCGATGCACAACTCGAACCGCGAAAGCCGCAATGAGCTTTGTGCAAGCTGCGCAGAAGAAACAAGGCACTAAACCGGCAAATGTCCAGCTAATCTCCAACGTGAAAAGGCTCAGCAAGGAAAGCTCTTGCTAACAGCCCAGAAGCATTGCGACGCTTCTCTGGATGATTTGCCCACCAACACTTCACATCAGCTCAAGCCGGCTGCCCGGAGGAAAAGAGGCTAGGAAAGATCGTAGCAGGCACGGTTGTTGCTGCACGAGAAGTGCCTGCTCCGGAGGCTTCTTGCGAGCAGCGCTAAAAGCACGCGAACATCGCGTTTCTGTGCTTTCCTGAACAGCTTGCGCTGGGACAGTTACAGCCGTGTTTTGCAAGCTGTCCGGGGTTCTGAGGCACTAAAAGTGCGGATGTGTGGCGACTGTGCAAGACGAGAACCGGCTGCTCTGAAAGCCCTTCCTGCTCGTCACGTACGCTTTCTAGCAGCTCTACGGACACACACGCGTCAGCCTCTTCACTGTCCTACACAGCTAGCACGCTGGCAGTTACCGTCAACTTGGAAGCAGCCGCGCAGAAGGCAGTCGCCCTGCAACCGGCGAACAGCGCACATTCGCGGCTACACGCGAGCTGGCCGCACTCGGAGCTTTCGCGGCTCTTCTCTCGCTCTTTCCCGCAGAGCTCCGGCGATGCACAACTCGAACCGCGAAAGCCGCAATGAGCTTTGTGCAAGCTGCGCAGAAGAAACAAGGCACTAAACCGGCAAATGTCCAGCTAATCTCCAACGTGAAAAGGCTCAGCAAGGAAAGCTCTTGCTAACAGCCCAGAAGCATTGCGACGCTTCTCTGGATGATTTGCCCACCAACACTTCACATCAGCTCAAGCCGGCTGCCCGGAGGAAAAGAGGCTAGGAAAGATCGTAGCAGGCACGGTTGTTGCTGCACGAGAAGTGCCTGCTCCGGAGGCTTCTTGCGAGCAGCGCTAAAAGCACGCGAACATCGCGTTTCTGTGCTTTCCTGAACAGCTTGCGCTGGGACAGTTACAGCCGTGTTTTGCAAGCTGTCCGGGGTTCTGAGGCACTAAAAGTGCGGATGTGTGGCGACTGTGCAAGACGAGAACCGGCTGCTCTGAAAGCCCTTCCTGCTCGTCACGTACGCTTTCTAGCAGCTCTACGGACACACACGCGTCAGCCTCTTCACTGTCCTACACAGCTAGCACGCTGGCAGTTACCGTCAACTTGGAAGCAGCCGCGCAGAAGGCAGTCGCCCTGCAACCGGCGAACAGCGCACATTCGCGGCTACACGCGAGCTGGCCGCACTCGGAGCTTTCGCGGCTCTTCTCTCGCTCTTTCCCGCAGAGCTCCGGCGATGCACAACTCGAACCGCGAAAGCCGCAATGAGCTTTGTGCAAGCTGCGCAGAAGAAACAAGGCACTAAACCGGCAAATGTCCAGCTAATCTCCAACGTGAAAAGGCTCAGCAAGGAAAGCTCTTGCTAACAGCCCAGAAGCATTGCGACGCTTCTCTGGATGATTTGCCCACCAACACTTCACATCAGCTCAAGCCGGCTGCCCGGAGGAAAAGAGGCTAGGAAAGATCGTAGCAGGCACGGTTGTTGCTGCACGAGAAGTGCCTGCTCCGGAGGCTTCTTGCGAGCAGCGCTAAAAGCACGCGAACATCGCGTTTCTGTGCTTTCCTGAACAGCTTGCGCTGGGACAGTTACAGCCGTGTTTTGCAAGCTGTCCGGGGTTCTGAGGCACTAAAAGTGCGGATGTGTGGCGACTGTGCAAGACGAGAACCGGCTGCTCTGAAAGCCCTTCCTGCTCGTCACGTACGCTTTCTAGCAGCTCTACGGACACACACGCGTCAGCCTCTTCACTGTCCTACACAGCTAGCACGCTGGCAGTTACCGTCAACTTGGAAGCAGCCGCGCAGAAGGCAGTCGCCCTGCAACCGGCGAACAGCGCACATTCGCGGCTACACGCGAGCTGGCCGCACTCGGAGCTTTCGCGGCTCTTCTCTCGCTCTTTCCCGCAGAGCTCCGGCGATGCACAACTCGAACCGCGAAAGCCGCAATGAGCTTTGTGCAAGCTGCGCAGAAGAAACAAGGCACTAAACCGGCAAATGTCCAGCTAATCTCCAACGTGAAAAGGCTCAGCAAGGAAAGCTCTTGCTAACAGCCCAGAAGCATTGCGACGCTTCTCTGGATGATTTGCCCACCAACACTTCACATCAGCTCAAGCCGGCTGCCCGGAGGAAAAGAGGCTAGGAAAGATCGTAGCAGGCACGGTTGTTGCTGCACGAGAAGTGCCTGCTCCGGAGGCTTCTTGCGAGCAGCGCTAAAAGCACGCGAACATCGCGTTTCTGTGCTTTCCTGAACAGCTTGCGCTGGACAGTTACAGCCGTGTTTTGCAAGCTGTCCGGGGTTCTGAGGCACTAAAAGTGCGGATGTGTGGCGACTGTGCAAGACGAGAACCGGCTGCTCTGAAAGCCCTTCCTGCTCGTCACGTACGCTTTCTAGCAGCTCTACGGACACACACGCGTCAGCCTCTTCACTGTCCTACACAGCTAGCACGCTGGCAGTTACCGTCAACTTGGAAGCAGCCGCGCAGAAGGCACTCGCCCTGCAACCGGCGAACAGCGCACATTCGCGGCTACACGCGAGCTGGCCGCACTCGGAGCTTTCGCGGCTCTTCTCTCGCTCTTTCCCGCAGAGCTCCGGCGATGCACAACTCGAACCGCGAAAGCCGCAATGAGCTTTGTGCAAGCTGCGCAGAAGAAACAAGGCACTAAACCGGCAAATGTCCAGCTAACTCCAACGTGAAAAGGCTCAGCAAGGAAAGCTCTTGCTAACAGCCCAGAAGCATTGCGACGCTTCTCTGGATGATTTGCCCACCAACACTTCACATCAGCTCAAGCCGGCTGCCCGGAGGAAAAGAGGCTAGGAAAGATCGTAGCAGGCACGGTTGTTGCTGCACGAGAAGTGCCTGCTCCGGAGGCTTCTTGCGAGCAGCGCTAAAAGCACGCGAACATCGCGTTTCTGTGCTTTCCTGAACAGCTTGCGCTGGGACAGTTACAGCCGTGTTTTGCAAGCTGTCCGGGGTTCTGAGGCACTAAAAGTGCGGATGTGTGGCGACTGTGCAAGACGAGAACCGGCTGCTCTGAAAGCCCTTCCTGCTCGTCACGTACGCTTTCTAGCAGCTCTACGGACACACACGCGTCAGCCTCTTCACTGTCCTACACAGCTAGCACGCTGGCAGTTACCGTCAACTTGGAAGCAGCCGCGCAGAAGGCAGTCGCCCTGCAACCGGCGAACAGCGCACATTCGCGGCTACACGCGAGCTGGCCGCACTCGGAGCTTTCGCGGCTCTTCTCTCGCTCTTTCCCGCAGAGCTCCGGCGATGCACAACTCGAACCGCGAAAGCCGCAATGAGCTTTGTGCAAGCTGCGCAGAAGAAACAAGGCACTAAACCGGCAAATGTCCAGCTAATCTCCAACGTGAAAAGGCTCAGCAAGGAAAGCTCTTGCTAACAGCCCAGAAGCATTGCGACGCTTCTCTGGATGATTTGCCCACCAACACTTCACATCAGCTCAAGCCGGCTGCCCGGAGGAAAAGAGGCTAGGAAAGATCGTAGCAGGCACGGTTGTTGCTGCACGAGAAGTGCCTGCTCCGGAGGCTTCTTGCGAGCAGCGCTAAAAGCACGCGAACATCGCGTTTCTGTGCTTTCCTGAACAGCTTGCGCTGGGACAGTTACAGCCGTGTTTTGCAAGCTGTCCGGGGTTCTGAGGCACTAAAAGTGCGGATGTGTGGCGACTGTGCAAGACGAGAACCGGCTGCTCTGAAAGCCCTTCCTGCTCGTCACGTACGCTTTCTAGCAGCTCTACGGACACACACGCGTCAGCCTCTTCACTGTCCTACACAGCTAGCACGCTGGCAGTTACCGTCAACTTGGAAGCAGCCGCGCAGAAGGCACTCGCCCTGCAACCGGCGAACAGCGCACATTCGCGGCTACACGCGAGCTGGCCGCACTCGGAGCTTTCGCGGCTCTTCTCTCGCTCTTTCCCGCAGAGCTCCGGCGATGCACAACTCGAACCGCGAAAGCCGCAATGAGCTTTGTGCAAGCTGCGCAGAAGAAACAAGGCACTAAACCGGCAAATGTCCAGCTAATCTCCAACGTGAAAAGGCTCAGCAAGGAAAGCTCTTGCTAACAGCCCAGAAGCATTGCGACGCTTCTCTGGATGATTTGCCCACCAACACTTCACATCAGCTCAAGCCGGCTGCCCGGAGGAAAAGAGGCTAGGAAAGATCGTAGCAGGCACGGTTGTTGCTGCACGAGAAGTGCCTGCTCCGGAGGCTTCTTGCGAGCAGCGCTAAAAGCACGCGAACATCGCGTTTCTGTGCTTTCCTGAACAGCTTGCGCTGGGACAGTTACAGCCGTGTTTTGCAAGCTGTCCGGGGTTCTGAGGCACTAAAAGTGCGGATGTGTGGCGACTGTGCAAGACGAGAACCGGCTGCTCTGAAAGCCCTTCCTGCTCGTCACGTACGCTTTCTAGCAGCTCTACGGACACACACGCGTCAGCCTCTTCACTGTCCTACACAGCTAGCACGCTGGCAGTTACCGTCAACTTGGAAGCAGCCGCGCAGAAGGCAGTCGCCCTGCAACCGGCGAACAGCGCACATTCGCGGCTACACGCGAGCTGGCCGCACTCGGAGCTTTCGCGGCTCTTCTCTCGCTCTTTCCCGCAGAGCTCCGGCGATGCACAACTCGAACCGCGAAAGCCGCAATGAGCTTTGTGCAAGCTGCGCAGAAGAAACAAGGCACTAAACCGGCAAATGTCCAGCTAATCTCCAACGTGAAAAGGCTCAGCAAGGAAAGCTCTTGCTAACAGCCCAGAAGCATTGCGACGCTTCTCTGGATGATTTGCCCACCAACACTTCACATCAGCTCAAGCCGGCTGCCCGGAGGAAAAGAGGCTAGGAAAGATCGTAGCAGGCACGGTTGTTGCTGCACGAGAAGTGCCTGCTCCGGAGGCTTCTTGCGAGCAGCGCTAAAAGCACGCGAACATCGCGTTTCTGTGCTTTCCTGAACAGCTTGCGCTGGGACAGTTACAGCCGTGTTTTGCAAGCTGTCCGGGGTTCTGAGGCACTAAAAGTGCGGATGTGTGGCGACTGTGCAAGACGAGAACCGGCTGCTCTGAAAGCCCTTCCTGCTCGTCACGTACGCTTTCTAGCAGCTCTACGGACACACACGCGTCAGCCTCTTCACTGTCCTACACAGCTAGCACGCTGGCAGTTACCGTCAACTTGGAAGCAGCCGCGCAGAAGGCACTCGCCCTGCAACCGGCGAACAGCGCACATTCGCGGCTACACGCGAGCTGGCCGCACTCGGAGCTTTCGCGGCTCTTCTCTCGCTCTTTCCCGCAGAGCTCCGGCGATGCACAACTCGAACCGCGAAAGCCGCAATGAGCTTTGTGCAAGCTGCGCAGAAGAAACAAGGCACTAAACCGGCAAATGTCCAGCTAATCTCCAACGTGAAAAGGCTCAGCAAGGAAAGCTCTTGCTAACAGCCCAGAAGCATTGCGACGCTTCTCTGGATGATTTGCCCACCAACACTTCACATCAGCTCAAGCCGGCTGCCCGGAGGAAAAGAGGCTAGGAAAGATCGTAGCAGGCACGGTTGTTGCTGCACGAGAAGTGCCTGCTCCGGAGGCTTCTTGCGAGCAGCGCTAAAAGCACGCGAACATCGCGTTTCTGTGCTTTCCTGAACAGCTTGCGCTGGGACAGTTACAGCCGTGTTTTGCAAGCTGTCCGGGGTTCTGAGGCACTAAAAGTGCGGATGTGTGGCGACTGTGCAAGACGAGAACCGGCTGCTCTGAAAGCCCTTCCTGCTCGTCACGTACGCTTTCTAGCAGCTCTACGGACACACACGCGTCAGCCTCTTCACTGTCCTACACAGCTAGCACGCTGGCAGTTACCGTCAACTTGGAAGCAGCCGCGCAGAAGGCAGTCGCCCTGCAACCGGCGAACAGCGCACATTCGCGGCTACACGCGAGCTGGCCGCACTCGGAGCTTTCGCGGCTCTTCTCTCGCTCTTTCCCGCAGAGCTCCGGCGATGCACAACTCGAACCGCGAAAGCCGCAATGAGCTTTGTGCAAGCTGCGCAGAAGAAACAAGGCACTAAACCGGCAAATGTCCAGCTAATCTCCAACGTGAAAAGGCTCAGCAAGGAAAGCTCTTGCTAACAGCCCAGAAGCATTGCGACGCTTCTCTGGATGATTTGCCCACCAACACTTCACATCAGCTCAAGCCGGCTGCCCGGAGGAAAAGAGGCTAGGAAAGATCGTAGCAGGCACGGTTGTTGCTGCACGAGAAGTGCCTGCTCCGGAGGCTTCTTGCGAGCAGCGCTAAAAGCACGCGAACATCGCGTTTCTGTGCTTTCCTGAACAGCTTGCGCTGGGACAGTTACAGCCGTGTTTTGCAAGCTGTCCGGGGTTCTGAGGCACTAAAAGTGCGGATGTGTGGCGACTGTGCAAGACGAGAACCGGCTGCTCTGAAAGCCCTTCCTGCTCGTCACGTACGCTTTCTAGCAGCTCTACGGACACACACGCGTCAGCCTCTTCACTGTCCTACACAGCTAGCACGCTGGCAGTTACCGTCAACTTGGAAGCAGCCGCGCAGAAGGCAGTCGCCCTGCAACCGGCGAACAGCGCACATTCGCGGCTACACGCGAGCTGGCCGCACTCGGAGCTTTCGCGGCTCTTCTCTCGCTCTTTCCCGCAGAGCTCCGGCGATGCACAACTCGAACCCGCGAAAGCCGCAATGAGCTTTGTGCAAGCTGCGCAGAAGAAACAAGGCACTAAACGGCAAATGTCCAGCTAATCTCCAACGTGAAAAGGCTCAGCAAGGAAAGCTCTTGCTAACAGCCCAGAAGCATTGCGACGCTTCTCTGGATGATTTGCCCACCAACACTTCACATCAGCTCAAGCCGGCTGCCCGGAGGAAAAGAGGCTAGGAAAGATCGTAGCAGGCACGGTTGTTGCTGCACGAGAAGTGCCTGCTCCGGAGGCTTCTTGCGAGCAGCGCTAAAAGCACGCGAACATCGCGTTTCTGTGCTTTCCTGAACAGCTTGCGCTGGGACAGTTACAGCCGTGTTTTGCAAGCTGTCCGGGGTTCTGAGGCACTAAAAGTGCGGATGTGTGGCGACTGTGCAAGACGAGAACCGGCTGCTCTGAAAGCCCTTCCTGCTCGTCACGTACGCTTTCTAGCAGCTCTACGGACACACACGCGTCAGCCTCTTCACTGTCCTACACAGCTAGCACGCTGGCAGTTACCGTCAACTTGGAAGCAGCCGCGCAGAAGGCACTCGCCCTGCAACCGGCGAACAGCGCAACATTCGCGGCTACACGCGAGCTGGCCGCACTCGGAGCTTTCGCGGCTCTTCTCTCGCTCTTTCCCGCAGAGCTCCGGCGATGCACAACTCGAACCGCGAAAGCCGCAATGAGCTTTGTGCAAGCTGCGCAGAAGAAACAAGGCACTAAACCGGCAAATGTCCAGCTAATCTCCAACGTGAAAAGGCTCAGCAAGGAAAGCTCTTGCTAACAGCCCAGAAGCATTGCGACGCTTCTCTGGATGATTTGCCCACCAACACTTCACATCAGCTCAAGCCGGCTGCCCGGAGGAAAAGAGGCTAGGAAAGATCGTAGCAGGCACGGTTGTTGCTGCACGAGAAGTGCCTGCTCCGGAGGCTTCTTGCGAGCAGCGCTAAAAGCACGCGAACATCGCGTTTCTGTGCTTTCCTGAACAGCTTGCGCTGGGACAGTTACAGCCGTGTTTTGCAAGCTGTCCGGGGTTCTGAGGCACTAAAAGTGCGGATGTGTGGCGACTGTGCAAGACGAGAACCGGCTGCTCTGAAAGCCCTTCCTGCTCGTCACGTACGCTTTCTAGCAGCTCTACGGACACACACGCGTCAGCCTCTTCACTGTCCTACACAGCTAGCACGCTGGCAGTTACCGTCAACTTGGAAGCAGCCGCGCAGAAGGCACTCGCCCTGCAACCGGCGAACAGCGCACATTCGCGGCTACACGCGAGCTGGCCGCACTCGGAGCTTTCGCGGCTCTTCTCTCGCTCTTTCCCGCAGAGCTCCGGCGATGCACAACTCGAACCGCGAAAGCCGCAATGAGCTTTGTGCAAGCTGCGCAGAAGAAACAAGGCACTAAACCGGCAAATGTCCAGCTAATCTCCAACGTGAAAAGGCTCAGCAAGGAAAGCTCTTGCTAACAGCCCAGAAGCATTGCGACGCTTCTCTGGATGATTTGCCCACCAACACTTCACATCAGCTCAAGCCGGCTGCCCGGAGGAAAAGAGGCTAGGAAAGATCGTAGCAGGCACGGTTGTTGCTGCACGAGAAGTGCCTGCTCCGGAGGCTTCTTGCGAGCAGCGCTAAAAGCACGCGAACATCGCGTTTCTGTGCTTTCCTGAACAGCTTGCGCTGGGACAGTTACAGCCGTGTTTTGCAAGCTGTCCGGGGTTCTGAGGCACTAAAAGTGCGGATGTGTGGCGACTGTCCAAGACGAGAACCGGCTGCTCTGAAAGCCCTTCCTGCTCGTCACGTACGCTTTCTAGCAGCTCTACGGACACACACGCGTCAGCCTCTTCACTGTCCTACACAGCTAGCACGCTGGCAGTTACCGTCAACTTGGAAGCAGCCGCGCAGAAGGCAGTCGCCCTGCAACCGGCGAACAGCGCACATTCGCGGCTACACGCGAGCTGGCCGCACTCGGAGCTTTCGCGGCTCTTCTCTCGCTCTTTCCCGCAGAGCTCCGGCGATGCACAACTCGAACCGCGAAAGCCGCAATGAGCTTTGTGCAAGCTGCGCAGAAGAAACAAGGCACTAAACCGGCAAATGTCCAGCTAATCTCCAACGTGAAAAGGCTCAGCAAGGAAAGCTCTTGCTAACAGCCCAGAAGCATTGCGACGCTTCTCTGGATGATTTGCCCACCAACACTTCACATCAGCTCAAGCCGGCTGCCCGGAGAAAAGAGGCTAGGAAAGATCGTAGCAGGCACGGTTGTTGCTGCACGAGAAGTGCCTGCTCCGGAGGCTTCTTGCGAGCAGCGCTAAAAGCACGCGAACATCGCGTTTCTGTGCTTTCCTGAACAGCTTGCGCTGGGACAGTTACAGCCGTGTTTTGCAAGCTGTCCGGGGTTCTGAGGCACTAAAAGTGCGGATGTGTGGCGACTGTGCAAGACGAGAACCGGCTGCTCTGAAAGCCCTTCCTGCTCGTCACGTACGCTTTCTAGCAGCTCTACGGACACACACGCGTCAGCCTCTTCACTGTCCTACACAGCTAGCACGCTGGCAGTTACCGTCAACTTGGAAGCAGCCGCGCAGAAGGCAGTCGCCCTGCAACCGGCGAACAGCGCACATTCGCGGCTACACGCGAGCTGGCCGCACTCGGAGCTTTCGCGGCTCTTCTCTCGCTCTTTCCCGCAGAGCTCCGGCGATGCACAACTCGAACCGCGAAAGCCGCAATGAGCTTTGTGCAAGCTGCGCAGAAGAAACAAGGCACTAAACCGGCAAATGTCCAGCTAATCTCCAACGTGAAAAGGCTCAGCAAGGAAAGCTCTTGCTAACAGCCCAGAAGCATTGCGACGCTTCTCTGGATGATTTGCCCACCAACACTTCACATCAGCTCAAGCCGGCTGCCCGGAGGAAAAGAGGCTAGGAAAGATCGTAGCAGGCACGGTTGTTGCTGCACGAGAAGTGCCTGCTCCGGAGGCTTCTTGCGAGCAGCGCTAAAAGCACGCGAACATCGCGTTTCTGTGCTTTCCTGAACAGCTTGCGCTGGGACAGTTACAGCCGTGTTTTGCAAGCTGTCCGGGGTTCTGAGGCACTAAAAGTGCGGATGTGTGGCGACTGTCCAAGACGAGAACCGGCTGCTCTGAAAGCCCTTCCTGCTCGTCACGTACGCTTTCTAGCAGCTCTACGGACACACACGCGTCAGCCTCTTCACTGTCCTACACAGCTAGCACGCTGGCAGTTACCGTCAACTTGGAAGCAGCCGCGCAGAAGGCAGTCGCCCTGCAACCGGCGAACAGCGCACATTCGCGGCTACACGCGAGCTGGCCGCACTCGGAGCTTTCGCGGCTCTTCTCTCGCTCTTTCCCGCAGAGCTCCGGCGATGCACAACTCGAACCGCGAAAGCCGCAATGAGCTTTGTGCAAGCTGCGCAGAAGAAACAAGGCACTAAACCGGCAAATGTCCAGCTAATCTCCAACGTGAAAAGGCTCAGCAAGGAAAGCTCTTGCTAACAGCCCAGAAGCATTGCGACGCTTCTCTGGATGATTTGCCCACCAACACTTCACATCAGCTCAAGCCGGCTGCCCGGAGGAAAAGAGGCTAGGAAAGATCGTAGCAGGCACGGTTGTTGCTGCACGAGAAGTGCCTGCTCCGGAGGCTTCTTGCGAGCAGCGCTAAAAGCACGCGAACATCGCGTTTCTGTGCTTTCCTGAACAGCTTGCGCTGGGACAGTTACAGCCGTGTTTTGCAAGCTGTCCGGGGTTCTGAGGCACTAAAAGTGCGGATGTGTGGCGACTGTGCAAGACGAGAACCGGCTGCTCTGAAAGCCCTTCCTGCTCGTCACGTACGCTTTCTAGCAGCTCTACGGACACACACGCGTCAGCCTCTTCACTGTCCTACACAGCTAGCACGCTGGCAGTTACCGTCAACTTGGAAGCAGCCGCGCAGAAGGCAGTCGCCCTGCAACCGGCGAACAGCGCACATTCGCGGCTACACGCGAGCTGGCCGCACTCGGAGCTTTCGCGGCTCTTCTCTCGCTCTTTCCCGCAGAGCTCCGGCGATGCACAACTCGAACCGCGAAAGCCGCAATGAGCTTTGTGCAAGCTGCGCAGAAGAAACAAGGCACTAAACCGGCAAATGTCCAGCTAATCTCCAACGTGAAAAGGCTCAGCAAGGAAAGCTCTTGCTAACAGCCCAGAAGCATTGCGACGCTTCTCTGGATGATTTGCCCACCAACACTTCACATCAGCTCAAGCCGGCTGCCCGGAGGAAAAGAGGCTAGGAAAGATCGTAGCAGGCACGGTTGTTGCTGCACGAGAAGTGCCTGCTCCGGAGGCTTCTTGCGAGCAGCGCTAAAAGCACGCGAACATCGCGTTTCTGTGCTTTCCTGAACAGCTTGCGCTGGGACAGTTACAGCCGTGTTTTGCAAGCTGTCCGGGGTTCTGAGGCACTAAAAGTGCGGATGTGTGGCGACTGTCCAAGACGAGAACCGGCTGCTCTGAAAGCCCTTCCTGCTCGTCACGTACGCTTTCTAGCAGCTCTACGGACACACACGCGTCAGCCTCTTCACTGTCCTACACAGCTAGCACGCTGGCAGTTACCGTCAACTTGGAAGCAGCCGCGCAGAAGGCAGTCGCCCTGCAACCGGCGAACAGCGCACATTCGCGGCTACACGCGAGCTGGCCGCACTCGGAGCTTTCGCGGCTCTTCTCTCGCTCTTTCCCGCAGAGCTCCGGCGATGCACAACTCGAACCGCGAAAGCCGCAATGAGCTTTGTGCAAGCTGCGCAGAAGAAACAAGGCACTAAACCGGCAAATGTCCAGCTAATCTCCAACGTGAAAAGGGTCAGCAAGGAAAGCTCTTGCTAACAGCCCAGAAGCATTGCGACGCTTCTCTGGATGATTTGCCCACCAACACTTCACATCAGCTCAAGCCGGCTGCCCGGAGGAAAAGAGGCTAGGAAAGATCGTAGCAGGCACGGTTGTTGCTGCACGAGAAGTGCCTGCTCCGGAGGCTTCTTGCGAGCAGCGCTAAAAGCACGCGAACATCGCGTTTCTGTGCTTTCCTGAACAGCTTGCGCTGGGACAGTTACAGCCGTGTTTTGCAAGCTGTCCGGGGTTCTGAGGCACTAAAAGTGCGGATGTGTGGCGACTGTCCAAGACGAGAACCGGCTGCTCTGAAAGCCCTTCCTGCTCGTCACGTACGCTTTCTAGCAGCTCTACGGACACACACGCGTCAGCCTCTTCACTGTCCTACACAGCTAGCACGCTGGCAGTTACCGTCAACTTGGAAGCAGCCGCGCAGAAGGCAGTCGCCCTGCAACCGGCGAACAGCGCACATTCGCGGCTACACGCGAGCTGGCCGCACTCGGAGCTTTCGCGGCTCTTCTCTCGCTCTTTCCCGCAGAGCTCCGGCGATGCACAACTCGAACCGCGAAAGCCGCAATGAGCTTTGTGCAAGCTGCGCAGAAGAAACAAGGCACTAAACCGGCAAATGTCCAGCTAATCTCCAACGTGAAAAGGGTCAGCAAGGAAAGCTCTTGCTAACAGCCCAGAAGCATTGCGACGCTTCTCTGGATGATTTGCCCACCAACACTTCACATCAGCTCAAGCCGGCTGCCCGGAGGAAAAGAGGCTAGGAAAGATCGTAGCAGGCACGGTTGTTGCTGCACGAGAAGTGCCTGCTCCGGAGGCTTCTTGCGAGCAGCGCTAAAAGCACGCGAACATCGCGTTTCTGTGCTTTCCTGAACAGCTTGCGCTGGGACAGTTACAGCCGTGTTTTGCAAGCTGTCCGGGGTTCTGAGGCACTAAAAGTGCGGATGTGTGGCGACTGTGCAAGACGAGAACCGGCTGCTCTGAAAGCCCTTCCTGCTCGTCACGTACGCTTTCTAGCAGCTCTACGGACACACACGCGTCAGCCTCTTCACTGTCCTACACAGCTAGCACGCTGGCAGTTACCGTCAACTTGGAAGCAGCCGCGCAGAAGGCAGTCGCCCTGCAACCGGCGAACAGCGCACATTCGCGGCTACACGCGAGCTGGCCGCACTCGGAGCTTTCGCGGCTCTTCTCTCGCTCTTTTCCCGCAGAGCTCCGGCGATGCACAACTCGAACCGCGAAAGCCGCAATGAGCTTTGTGCAAGCTGCGCAGAAGAAACAAGGCACTAAACCGGCAAATGTCCAGCTAATCTCCAACGTGAAAAGGCTCAGCAAGGAAAGCTCTTGCTAACAGCCCAGAAGCATTGCGACGCTTCTCTGGATGATTTGCCCACCAACACTTCACATCAGCTCAAGCCGGCTGCCCGGAGGAAAAGAGGCTAGGAAAGATCGTAGCAGGCACGGTTGTTGCTGCACGAGAAGTGCCTGCTCCGGAGGCTTCTTGCGAGCAGCGCTAAAAGCACGCGAACATCGCGTTTCTGTGCTTTCCTGAACAGCTTGCGCTGGGACAGTTACAGCCGTGTTTTGCAAGCTGTCCGGGGTTCTGAGGCACTAAAAGTGCGGATGTGTGGCGACTGTGCAAGACGAGAACCGGCTGCTCTGAAAGCCCTTCCTGCTCGTCACGTACGCTTTCTAGCAGCTCTACGGACACACACGCGTCAGCCTCTTCACTGTCCTACACAGCTAGCACGCTGGCAGTTACCGTCAACTTGGAAGCAGCCGCGCAGAAGGCAGTCGCCCCTGCAACCGGCGAACAGCGCACATTCGCGGCTACACGCGAGCTGGCCGCACTCGGAGCTTTCGCGGCTCTTCTCTCGCTCTTTCCCCGCAGAGCTCCGGCGATGCACAACTCGAACCGCGAAAGCCGCAATGAGCTTTGTGCAAGCTGCGCAGAAGAAACAAGGCACTAAACCGGCAAATGTCCAGCTAATCTCCAACGTGAAAAGGCTCAGCAAGGAAAGCTCTTGCTAACAGCCCAGAAGCATTGCGACGCTTCTCTGGATGATTTGCCCACCAACACTTCACATCAGCTCAAGCCGGCTGCCCGGAGGAAAAGAGGCTAGGAAAGATCGTAGCAGGCACGGTTGTTGCTGCACGAGAAGTGCCTGCTCCGGAGGCTTCTTGCGAGCAGCGCTAAAAGCACGCGAACATCGCGTTCTGTGCTTTCCTGAACAGCTTGCGCTGGGACAGTTACAGCCGTGTTTTGCAAGCTGTCCGGGGTTCTGAGGCACTAAAAGTGCGGATGTGTGGCGACTGTCCAAGACGAGAACCGGCTGCTCTGAAAGCCCTTCCTGCTCGTCACGTACGCTTTCTAGCAGCTCTACGGACACACACGCGTCAGCCTCTTCACTGTCCTACACAGCTAGCACGCTGGCAGTTACCGTCAACTTGGAAGCAGCCGCGCAGAAGGCAGTCGCCCTGCAAACCGGCGAACAGCGCACATTCGCGGCTACACGCGAGCTGGCCGCACTCGGAGCTTTCGCGGCTCTTCTCTCGCTCTTTCCCGCAGAGCTCCGGCGATGCACAACTCGAACCGCGAAAGCCGCAATGAGCTTTGTGCAAGCTGCGCAGAAGAAACAAGGCACTAAACCGGCAAATGTCCAGCTAATCTCCAACGTGAAAAGGGTCAGCAAGGAAAGCTCTTGCTAACAGCCCAGAAGCATTGCGACGCTTCTCTGGATGATTTGCCCACCAACACTTCACATCAGCTCAAGCCGGCTGCCCGGAGGAAAAGAGGCTAGGAAAGATCGTAGCAGGCACGGTTGTTGCTGCACGAGAAGTGCCTGCTCCGGAGGCTTCTTGCGAGCAGCGCTAAAAGCACGCGAACATCGCGTTTCTGTGCTTTCCTGAACAGCTTGCGCTGGGACAGTTACAGCCGTGTTTTGCAAGCTGTCCGGGTTCTGAGGCACTAAAAGTGCGGATGTGTGGCGACTGTCCAAGACGAGAACCGGCTGCTCTGAAAGCCCTTCCTGCTCGTCACGTACGCTTTCTAGCAGCTCTACGGACACACACGCGTCAGCCTCTTCACTGTCCTACACAGCTAGCACGCTGGCAGTTACCGTCAACTTGGAAGCAGCCGCGCAGAAGGCAGTCGCCCTGCAACCGGCGAACAGCGCACATTCGCGGCTACACGCGAGCTGGCCGCACTCGGAGCTTTCGCGGCTCTTCTCTCGCTCTTTCCCGCAGAGCTCCGGCGATGCACAACTCGAACCGCGAAAGCCGCAATGAGCTTTGTGCAAGCTGCGCAGAAGAAACAAGGCACTAAACCGGCAAATGTCCAGCTAATCTCCAACGTGAAAAAGGGTCAGCAAGGTAAAGCTCTTGCTAACAGCCCAGAAGCATTGCGACGCTTCTCTGGATGATTTGCCCACCAACACTTCACATCAGCTCAAGCCGGCTGCCCGGAGGAAAAGAGGCTAGGAAAGATCGTAGCAGGCACGGTTGTTGCTGCACGAGAAGTGCCTGCTCCGGAGGCTTCTTGCGAGCAGCGCTAAAAGCACGCGAACATCGCGTTTCTGTGCTTTCCTGAACAGCTTGCGCTGGGACAGTTACAGCCGTGTTTTGCAAGCTGTCCGGGGTTCTGAGGCACTAAAAGTGCGGATGTGTGGCGACTGTGCAAGACGAGAACCGGCTGCTCTGAAAGCCCTTCCTGCTCGTCACGTACGCTTTCTAGCAGCTCTACGGACACACACGCGTCAGCCTCTTCACTGTCCTACACAGCTAGCACGCTGGCAGTTACCGTCAACTTGGAAGCAGCCGCGCAGAAGGCAGTCGCCCTGCAACCGGCGAACAGCGCACATTCGCGGCTACACGCGAGCTGGCCGCACTCGGAGCTTTCGCGGCTCTTCTCTCGCTCTTTCCCGCAGAGCTCCGGCGATGCACAACTCGAACCGCGAAAGCCGCAATGAGCTTTGTGCAAGCTGCGCAGAAGAAACAAGGCACTAAACCGGCAAATGTCCAGCTAATCTCCAACGTGAAAAGGCTCAGCAAGGAAAGCTCTTGCTAACAGCCCAGAAGCATTGCGACGCTTCTCTGGATGATTTGCCCACCAACACTTCACATCAGCTCAAGCCGGCTGCCCGGAGGAAAAGAGGCTAGGAAAGATCGTAGCAGGCACGGTTGTTGCTGCACGAGAAGTGCCTGCTCCGGAGGCTTCTTGCGAGCAGCGCTAAAAGCACGCGAACATCGCGTTTCTGTGCTTTCCTGAACAGCTTGCGCTGGGACAGTTACAGCCGTGTTTTGCAAGCTGTCCGGGGTTCTGAGGCACTAAAAGTGCGGATGTGTGGCGACTGTGCAAGACGAGAACCGGCTGCTCTGAAAGCCCTTCCTGCTCGTCACGTACGCTTTCTAGCAGCTCTACGGACACACACGCGTCAGCCTCTTCACTGTCCTACACAGCTAGCACGCTGGCAGTTACCGTCAACTTGGAAGCAGCCGCGCAGAAGGCAGTCGCCCTGCAACCGGCGAACAGCGCACATTCGCGGCTACACGCGAGCTGGCCGCACTCGGAGCTTTCGCGGCTCTTCTCTCGCTCTTTCCCGCAGAGCTCCGGCGATGCACAACTCGAACCGCGAAAGCCGCAATGAGCTTTGTGCAAGCTGCGCAGAAGAAACAAGGCACTAAACCGGCAAATGTCCAGCTAATCTCCAACGTGAAAAGGCTCAGCAAGGAAAGCTCTTGCTAACAGCCCAGAAGCATTGCGACGCTTCTCTGGATGATTTGCCCACCAACACTTCACATCAGCTCAAGCCA